>NC_133379.1:3349562-3476791 GCF_049309525.1 Garra rufa
AACAAAAGTAATAAACAACACAGAAGTCTTTCATACACTTTCAGACAGATTACCTAAAAAGATAATTTTTTTTTATTTGAATTGGTTTATGTAAAAGTAAACATTTCAAGCTTTCTATACGTATATGCATTATGTCTGTGAGGCACGTAATCACTGAGATTTAGATTGTTTAATTTATGTGTCTGTGAAAATAAATGACAGAGACAGTCAAAGCAGAGTGCGTACCCTGTCTGTTTTCTTATTTTTATAAAAGCACACAGTTTTATTGTTATTATGAGTGTATACAAATAAAAATAGACCCTCTACAGTTTTGAATGATGTATTGGTTGTATTTGTACGATCAAAACTGACGGAGAATTTTACATTCATTTTAGCATTATTAAAAAACGTGCCTCAAAACGCGCCGGCGCATCCTGGCATCGTGAGACATTTAGATGCAGTGAAATGAAACATACTTTATAATGTTTCACTTGCTGTAGTCAGGAATTATAGTTAGCAAAAAGTCTTAACTGGTAAAATGTGTGCACATTCTGTCACAGTAACAACTAACAAGTAGGCTAATAAAAGAAAAAAACTTACTTGTGTAAATATCTCCTCTGCTTGATCGCATGCCTCATATAATGTTCATCTTCTGAAGTAAGTTTTATTCCTGACAGCGAGTCTTCTTCCAGAAAGGACTAACTTGAAAGAAACGTATTTCTCCTTTGTTTACCGTGATGTGGGCGTCTACTTTTGGCGCGGCTCCCTCACATGGACGATTTGAATATGAAAAGATAGAAGCTAGTGGGCGTGATCTAATTAAAACTAATGAAGCAGATAAGAGAGACTGGACATCATGTTGGTTTCATTTTGATTACTTTATCACAGAATATTTGTTTTTGATAAAACTTACTTCGTTTGAAAGTATAGACATCAGGCTTTCTCTAGACATATTGCTCATGTCTCTGTGTTGTATATTAACTGAGTTATAGTCTATTTTAATGACGTGTTTCTGAATGAAGATCACGGATATCAACGCGGCAGACAGCACACCCTTTTTGTTTCCTTTATTTTGCAAAATCACAATGTTTTTTTTTTTTTTTTTGTGAGTATATACAAATAAAAGTAGACCCTTTACAGATTCGATTGATGTACTGCTTTTATCTGTACAATCAGAAATGACAAAGTAATTAAAGTTCCTTTTGGGAAACTGCCTCAAAACGCCCCAGGGCATTTTTCGTCCCCAGGGGGTTAAAGCTGCTAGACAATTTCTTTTTATATTTCTCTTTTCCAGAGCAAAACAATAGCTGGTATTTTTCTCTCCCATTTCTAACCATTTGGCCCGGAGATGGCAGATCTTGCTCTTTGGGGGACGACAACATCTGCGCCCCCGCTCCCGGAGGAGGGCCGGGAGCTTCTGTGCACTCAACTGCCGCCGGCCTATGGTCTATGGTAGCCACCTTTTCACGAAAAGAGCAATTTCCAAAATCTCTGAGTGTAGTGCACCCATGGTCTTCTGGGACCAGTCCCTATGCGATTCAGTTCGCCAGGCGTCTGCCCAGGTTCAAGGGCATCCTTTTCACAACTGTCCGCTAGGACTCAGATGCCTCTGTCCTGCGTGCAACATTTGAAACTGTTATCTTAGTGAGTTAACAGTCAATTTGTTCATTGTTGTGTGAATCTGTTGTACTTTATTTAGCACTTTATTCTGTGTTTTTTTTTTTTTTTTTTGATAATTTGGTGCATCATTGCTGCATATAAACAAGGCTCTTCGGTTATTTGTTATATGTACCTGGACCACAGATTTGGTCAGTCACTGTTGTGTAAATCTGAAGAGACACAAAGAGTTTAGTCTAAGAGTTTAGATAACAGAAAATCTTAATGTGATTGGACATCCAGCACTGCTCTGATCTCCTCACTTCTCCTTTCATTTGCTCTTCTCTGCTCCCTTCTCTCCTCACTTCTCTTTTCCGTTCTGATCTGGATGTCCTAAAACAGGGATATGTTTTATTATCCAACATTATTGAAACAACATTTGATAGATCAGTGAGTTATAAAACAGGTTCATTACTTGAAATGTTGTGTGAAGCTGTTGTACAAAGATGTAGTTTTATTCCAATTGACTCGAGCTGAGGATGCTTTTTGGTAGATCTCAAGAGCCACCTCCAGGTTGTGCACATCTTCATTTGCTCTAATTATAACAGTGACATCATCAGCGTAAGCACTGAGTTTCACAGTTACCATCTCCGGTGTAAAAAATCTCGCCGTTGAAATTCCACAAAGTTGACGCCTCAAAATATTTAGCAAGGGTTCAATGGCAATGGCGTATAAAATGACTGACATACTACATCCTTGCCATATGCCTCTGCCAACTGAAAAAGGTCTTGTGAGTGAGCCACTAATTTTCAGTATACTATAAATATTATTATATAACAATTTCACATATGAAGTAAACAAAGAGCCAAATCCAAAAGCATTTAAAAAGAAACTCGTGATCCACGCGATCAAAAGCTTTTTCCTGATCCAATGATAGAAACCCCACATTAAGATTATTGTCTTCGGCAAATGAAATCAAATCACGGATCAGGAACAAATGATCAAATATCGTACGTTTTGGAATGCAGTACGACTGATCTGCGTGAATTATTGTTGATATGTGGAGTTTTAATCTATTAGTAAATACTTTAGACATTATCTTGCAATCAACACCAAGCAGAGACACAGGTCGCCAGTTTATTATGTCCACAAGATCACTTTTCTTAGGTATTAAGGTGATAACTGCTCTCCGTAAACTCAACGGTAAAGTGCCACTAACAAAGCACTCTAGAAAAACTGAGAACAAATCTTCTCCAATGACTGACCAAAACTGTTTATAAAATTCCGCAGTCAAGCCATCTAAGTCTGGCGCCTTGCCTGAAGACAAATCTTTGACTGCAGCAGACAGTTCAATGAAACATAACGGCTGATCAAGCCTGGAACTATCACGTTCCGTCAGATGGGGTAAATCTTGAAGAAGAATTTTGGTCATTTCTCCATCAGATGGTTCCATACTATAAAGTCTTTCATAAAACTTTAATGCATGAGTAATTATTTCATGTCCATCAGTTGTTTCACCTCCATCTGGGAGTTTCAAACGGCTTAAAGTCCTTCTATCTGCCACTTTCTTCTCCAAATTGAAGAAAAAGGATGTTGGATAGTCCTTGCAGTTAAAAGACATAAACTTTGCACGCATCAAAGTCTCTTTAGCGTTCTCTTCCAATAGATTCTGGAGAAGAATTTTTCTTGCTTCCTAAATTTCAACAGTACTTCCATCATCTTCTTCAATATTCACCTGCAAGATATCTTGTTCAAATTGCCTCATTTTATTTTCAAGAATACTCTTGTTATATGTAGAATTCCTCTGACAAAAGAGTTTAACTTGGACTTTATTAATATCCCACAATTGACCTAGGGATTTGTACTGAAGTTTTCTCTCTCTTAACTCACTCCAGAAGAGTGTAAAAGCGTGCACAAAGTTGTGATCCAGCAAAAGCTTATTATTAAAACACCAATAAGGACATTTAAAAGTGCTCTGTGCAGTAGTGACATTGACAGATATAAAGTGATAGTCTGAGAAAGGGGTAGGAGTTATACAATTATTAATAAAAATTCCACTAACACTTCTTTGTATGTAAATTCTGTCAAGCCTTGCAGCCGAAATCATATTGGCATTTACTTTTATCCATGTATATCTTTTTACCGTCGGAAAAGGTTCCCTCCAAACATCCACAAGCTCATAATACATGATCAATTTTTTTTTTTTTTTTAAGATTCTGCTAACCGACTATGAGGTTCCTCATGATTTCTATCTAGTGTATGATCTACAGTGCAATTAAAGTGTCCAGCCAAAACAATTATCCTACCCTGTGGAACAGTACTTAATGCTGTATGAAGTTTTTCAAAAAAAAGCAAACGTTCTGTCCCAATATTCGGGGCATATACATTAAATAGTGAAAAATAAAGACCACGTAAAGTGACGTCACTTCCTGTTTTGCTGCGTTGCGGTCTGGTTTGTGTTTTTAGCTCTCTGTATTTGTAGCTTTCAGGAGCTTGTTTTTCTTTAGAAATCTCTATCTAATTATTACTCTCTGCTGTTTAAAGTATTTAAAAACAGTTTTACTCCCAACAGACTTGTGAAATTATCCGTCACACTAATCTGACCGCTTACTTTACCCGTTAAACGTGAGTGCAGTGAGCTAGCTAGCTTGCCACTTGCGGCTTACATTTTATACACGTAACGTTACTCCATTCGCGCATACTACCGCTCTCCTTTCTCTCTCGCTGATTGTTCGCTTTTATTTCAAAACCACGATCTGAAACGCGTTAGCATTCCGCTAATCGATTAGCTTGCAAATCGCGATTCCTTTTACATCCTATTTACTCCGTTGTTCCTCCTCCCATCCCGCTCTTCAAGTGCTCATCAAGTAATAGTGGTAAGTTGGGTCCTTTCTACATAAACGGTGAGTAATGGCTTCTTCTCTTGCTGTTGTTGTGTGCACCACATGCCACATGTATAGTTTATCTATCTCTGTCGGCAGTGAGTCTTATACATGTGATAAATGCAAGGAAATAGCTAGGCTGACAGAGAAGATCACAGAACTAGAGACACACATCCAAACTTTAATGGAGGATAGTAAGAATGTGAGGGACTTAGATACGGCTTTGGATGTGACTAGCTCAGGGAGTCATGCAAATTGTTCGGTTCCGGTAACAACGCCCGTGCAGCAGGGCAACTGGGTGACTGTGAGACGGCATAGTCGCGGGTCAAAACACCGCTCTTCCGTTCCGATCAGAACATCAAACAGGTTCTCCCCACTCAGTGAAGCACCCACTGAGAAACCTGATGAAAGTGCTCTAGTAATTGGCGATTCTATTGTACGGAACGTGAAAATAGAGACACCAGCCAACATAGTCCAATGTTTACCGGGAGCCAGAGCGCCTGACATCTTGGCAAATTTAAAAGTGCTGGCTAATGCTAAACGTAAATTCAGTAAGATTGTTATTCACGTCGGCGCTAATGATGTTCGACTTCGCCAGTCGGAGATCACTAAAAATAATGTTAAAGAGGTGTGTGAACTTGCAAGTACGATGTCAGACACTGTAATATGCTCTGGTCCCCTCCCGGCTTACCGTGGTGACGAGATTCACAGTAGACTGTGGTCACTCCATGGCTGGATGTCAAAGTGGTGCCCGCGAAATAACATAGGTTTCATAGACAATTGGACAAGCTTTTGGGGCAGACCTGACCTGTTTAAAAGAGATGGTCTTCATCCCTCCGGATGTGGAGCATCTCTTCTGTCTAGAAATATGGCACATAGTCTTAGTGTTTGCACTTGACTCACTGGGGCCCAGGTCAGGAAGCAGACAGACTGGCTAAACCGACCGTCTGCTAGCCGCCTCACGTCACAGAAATCAGTTAATTCTCAGCACATAGAGACCCTTTCACCTAGATATCACACTATAGAGACTGTGTCTGTTCCCCGAGCTCGAAAATACAATAAACTTCCAAAGCAATTTAAGAGTCGCAATTTAATTGATGTTCAACAAATAAAAAATGTACATAATACTGAGAAACAAATGATAAAGCTTGGCTTATTAAACATCAGGTCACTTTCTACGAAAGCACTTTTTGTAAATGATATGATCACTGATCATAAGCTAGATGTGCTCTGTTTGACAGAAACCTGGCTAAAACCAGATGATTACATTATTTTAAATGAGTCTACCCCCCAAAATTACTGTTATAAACATGTGCCACGTGTAAAAGGTAAGGGGGGAGGTGTCTGCACAATTTATAACAATATGTTCAGTGTTTCCCAGAGAACGGGCCTTAAGTATAACTCGTTTGAAGTAATGGTGCTCCATATAACATTATCCAAAGAAACAAGTATTAATGCTAAATCTCCTGTGAAGCTTGTACTAGCTACTGTATATAGGCCACCAGGGCACCATACAGACTTTATTAAAGAATTTGTTGATTTTCTATCCGAATTAGTGTTGGCCGCAGATAAAGTCTTAATAGTGGGTGATTTTAACATCCATGTTGATAATGAAAAAGATGCATTGGGATCAGCATTTATAGACATTCTGAACTCAATTGGGGTTAGACAACACGTGTCAGGACCTACTCATTGCCGAAATCATACTTTAGATTTAATATTGTCACACGGAATTGATGTAAATGGCGTTGAAATTCTGCATCAAAGTGATGATATCTCAGATCATTATCTAGTCTCATGTATACTCCAGATAACTAAATCTGTAAAATGAACTCCTCGGTATAAATACGGTAGAACCATTACTTCTACCACAAGAGACTGCTTTGTAAGTAATCTTCCTGATTTATCTGAATTCCTCAGCATATCCAATAGCTCAGAACTTGATGATGCAACAGAAACTATTGACTCTCTTTTTTCTAGCACTTTAGATATAGTTGCTCCTCTGCGTTTAAGAAAGATTAAGGAAAACAGTCCGACGCCGTGGTATACTGAACACACTCGCGCACTGAAGAGAGCACGACGAAAAATGGAACGCAGCTGGAAGAAAACAAAACTAGAGGTTTTCCGTACAGCCTGGCGTGAATGTAACATATCCTATAGAAAAGCACTAAAATCTGCTAGATCAGACTATTTTTCATCTTTCTTAGAAGAAAACAAACATAACCCTAGGTATTTATTCAATACAGTGGCTAAATTAACGAAGAATAAAGCACAAACAGACGTTGAGTTTTCCCAACAGCACAGCAGTAACGACTTTATGAACTACTTTACTACCAAGATAGATAGTATTAGAGATAAAATTGTAACTATGCAGCCATCCGCTACAGTATCAAATCAGATATGCTATAGATCTCCTGAGGAAAAATTCCATGCATTTTCAACTATAGGAGAGGAAGAGCTGTGTAAACTTATTAAATCATCTAAACCGACAACATGTATGTTAGACCCTATTCCATCTAAGTTACTAAAAGAGGTGCTTCCAGAAGTCATGGATCCTCTTCTGAATATTATTAATTCGTCATTATCATTAGGATATGTCCCCAAAACCTTCAAACTGGCTGTTATTAAGCCTTTAATTAAAAAACCTCAACTTGATCCAAATGAATTAAACAATTACAGACCAATTTCCAATCTCCCTTTTCTGTCAAAGATACTAGAAAAGGTAGTGTCCTCACAATTGTGTTCTTTCTTAGAGAAAAATGGTATCTGTGAGGATTTCCAGTCAGGTTTTAGACCGTATCATAGCACTGAGACTGCTCTTATTAGAGTTACTAATGACCTTCTCCTGTCTTCTGATTGTGGATGCATCTCTCTATTAGTGCTACTAGATCTAAGTGCTGCATTTGATACTATTGACCACAATATTCTTTTAAATAGACTTGAAAATTATGTTGGCGTTAATGGTAGTGCACTGGCTTGGTTCAAATCGTACTTATCTGGCCGGCATCAATTCGTAGCAGTAAATGACGAGGTATCATATCAGTCACAAGTGCAGTATGGAGTACCTCAAGGCTCAGTATTAGGGCCATTACTTTTTACACTTTATATGTTACCCTTGGGAGATATCATCAGGAAACATGGTGTTAGCTTTCATTGTTACGCTGATGATACGCAGCTCTATATTTCTTCGCGGCCCGGTGAAACATACCAATTTGGAAAACTAACAGAATGCAGAGTTGAAATAAAAAATTGGATGGCAAGAAATTTCTTACTGCTAAATTCTGAAAAAACAGAGGTGTTAATTATTGGACCTAAAACCTCTACAAGTAATAACCTAAAACACAGTCTAATACTAGATGGCTGCTCTGTAAATTCGTCATCATCAGTTAGGAACCTAGGCGTCCTATTCGATAGCAATCTCTCCTTCGAAAGCCACATTTCTAGCATTTGCAAAACCGCATTTTTTCATCTAAAAAATATATCTAAATTACGACCTATGCTCTCGATGTCAAATGCAGAAACGTTAATCCATGCGTTCATGACCTCAAGATTAGATTATTGTAATGCTTTATTGGGTGGCTGTTCTGCACGCTTAATAAACAAACTCCAGCTGGTCCAAAATGCAGCAGCTAGAGTTCTTACTAGAACCAGAAAGTATGACCATATTAGCCCGGTTCTGTCAACACTGCACTGGCTCCCTATTAAACATCGTATAGACTTTAAAATCTTGCTAATTACTTATAAAGCCCTGAATGGTTTAGCTCCTTGAGCGAGCTCTTATCATATTATAGTCCTTCACGTCCGCTGCGTTCTCAAAACTCCGGCAATTTGATAGTACCTAGAATATCAAAATCAACTGCGGGCGGCAGGTCCTTTTCACATTTAGCGCCCAAACTCTGGAACAATTTACCTAACACTGTTCGGGAGGCAGACACAATCTGTCAGTTTAAATCTAGATTAAAGACCCATCTCTTTAACCTGGCCTACACTTAATACATTTTCCAATCCAAATCCGTTAAAGGATTGTTAGGCTGCATTATTTAGGTCAACCGGAACCAGGGACACTTCCCAAAACACCTGATGTACTCGTTGCATCAGAAGAAGAATGCCATCTACGCTAATACTAGTATCTTTCCTTCTTATTCCGAGGTCACCGTAGCCACCGATCATGTATCCAGATCAGACGTTCACTGCAGTCCCCCGGATCCAGTCTGTACCCATCAGCACCCAGAGATATCCTTTACAGCCCTGAATGTCAGCAGAGACCACATCAACTAGATGAGCCCCAGAGACAGATCATCAGTGAAGACCCCATCACCTAGACGGCCACCGATGCAAGACTGCGAAAACCAGATGAGTCCTCTCCAATCTGATTTTGTGGCAACTTGGAACTCTTGCATCTACATTAATATTAGTCTGTTTGTTTCTTATTCCCAGGTCACCATAGCCACCAGATCCAGTCCGTACCCAGATCAGATGATCACTGCAGTCCCCCGGATCCAGTCCGTACCAAGAGGTGGATAAACACCTACAGCCGAATGTCAGCGGATACCGTGTCAACTAGATGAGCCCCAGGGACAGATCATCAGAAAGAACTCCTACCCTAAACGGCCACCGGCACAAGGCCATGGGAACCAGATGAGTCCTCTCCAATTTGACTTTGCTGCAATATGGAACTTTTGCACTTTTATTGACATTTTATCTTATTATTTTAATACTGTAAGGTTGCTTTGACACAACTTGTATTGTAAAAAGCGCTGTATAAATAAACTTGACTTGACTTGACTTGACGTCCACTCTTAACATTCTACCTGGTATAACCTCAAAAACATCTCGGGTTACGTATGTAACCTTAGTTCCCTGAGGGAACGAGACGCCGCGTCATGGAACGCTATGGGGAACGCCATTGGCGGGCAGCACTCTGAATCATGTCTACAACCAATGAACGACGGGGGTGTTGTCACAGGTGCGGTGACGTCATCGACCAGGAAGTATAAAGCACGTGCGTTTTAAGCCGGCGGCAGCTCTAAGGAATGAAGCGAGCGCCGCAGGGTGCGGGAATTATGGTCCGATACGCGGCGTCTCGTTCCCTCAGGGAACTAAGGTTACATACGTAACCCGAGACGTTCCCCTTCCGGGAACTCGAGCCGCGTCATGGAACGCTATGGGGAACGAGACTACCAACGCCCCCATAATTTCCAAGCCCTGCGCAGTGTCTGCTCAACCAGGGTGGAAAGTAAGAAAGAGCCCTTGTCTAGCATGCCGCGGACAAGAAGGCCCTGTAGTCCTCAGCCCTCAGGCACACGAGGAATGGTAGTCTTCCTCTGTCTGGTCGCCAGCCAGAACGAGAGGTACTCCTCGGCCCTCAGGCACACGAGGAGTCTTAGTCCTTTGTCTGGGGTATTGCCAGAACAAGAGGGACCGAACTGACCACTGTCTAGCATTCCGCGGACAGATGGTGTAGGGTAGTCCTCGGTCCGCAGACCCACGAGGACAGTGCACTCGACCTCAAGAGTGCTCCTCGGCCCGCAGGCACACGAGGAGAAGGTAGTCCTTTGTCTGGGGGTTCAGCCAGAGCAAGAGAGACCCAAGGCTCGGGCACACGGGGAAGAAGGACGCGAGGGAATAAGCCATTGTCTAGCATTGCGCGGACAAGAGGGCACTGCAATCCCCGGCCCTCAGGCACACGGGGAAGACAGTAGGGGCCTCTGCCTGGTAGCCAGCCAGCGCATGAGGCACTCCTCGGCCCTCAGGCAAACGAGGAGTCATAATCCTTGGTCTGGGAAAGGCCAGAACCAGAGGGACCGAAATACACTCGGTCTGGTAGCTTCTAGCGCCAGAACACGAGGAGAATTAAGCCATTGTCTAGCCTTCCGCGGACAAGAGGGCTGTATGGTTCTCGGCCCTCGGGCACACGAGAACAAATGGACCTCTGCCTGGTTCGCCAGCCAGTGCAAGAGGCACCCCTCGGCCCTCGGGCTCACGAGGAGCCTCAGTCCTTTGTCTGGGGTTCTGCCAGAACAAGAGAGACTGAAAGAGCTCGGTCTGGTAACAGAAACAGAACGCGAGAATAAGAGCTTTTGTCTAGTTTTCCACGGACAAAAAGGTTGAGGATGCAGATCTCTTAGTGGCTAAAGTGACTTCTTTTCTTTCCGCAGAAAGAATGCGCCTTGAGAAGTCTCCTCCTGGCTAGGGAGGTGGCTGACTCTCTGGACCTAGTCTCGCTAAGTCGAGAGGACAGCGGAGCCTGGAGCGGCTCTGAGGTCGAGTTCGTAGTACCTGACGAAGGTCAGGGGCGAGGACCAACCCGCAGCATTGCAGATGTCCTGGATGGGGACACCTGCTGTCAGAGCTTTCGAGGCAGATAGACCTCGAGTGGAGTGAGCCTTGAGTCCCAGGGGAGATGGGAGACCAGAGGACTCGTAAGCAGTAGACATGGCATCGATGATCCATCTACTAATAGTGGGCTTTGCAGCCGGGCCCCCCCTCTTTGGGGGGCTGTAACAGACGAACAGTTGTTCTGTTCTACGCCACGTGGCAGCTCTGTGGACGTAGGTGTCTAATGCTCTGACTGGGCACATGCAGTTGAACTTCCTGTGACTTGGCTCCACGAATGGAGGAGGATAAAACACTTGTAGCGTTACGGGCTGTGGCACTAGGGAGGGGACCTTCGGGACGTACCCGACTCTAGGGTAAAGAAAGGCCTTGGCCATCCCTGGAGCAAACTCTAAATGAGAAGGGGCCACCGAAAGGGCCTGCAGGTCCCCAACTCTCTTGAGAGAGGTGAGAGCTAACAGAAGCGCTGTCTTAATGGTAAGCATGCGATCCGTAATCTCCTCTATTGGCTCAAATGGAGGCTTACATAGAGCTTCTAGCACCACAGCTAGGTCCCATGTAGGAACCCTCGGTTTCACTCGAGGCTTCAACCTGAGTGCACCGCGGAGGAAAGGAATGACCAAGGGATCTCAGCCCACTGAGAGACCACCTTGAGGGGCATGGTAGGCACTTATAGCCGCCACGTAAACCTTCAGGGTGGAGTGAGCTAGCCCTGCGGAAAGGCAAGATTGTAGAAACTCCAGGACTGTACCACCCGGGCAGGTCTAAGTGGTGCTCGTGGCACCATCTCACAAACAAGTTCCACTTAAGGCCATAAAGTTTCCTCGTAGAGGGAGCTCTGGATTGGAGAAGGGTCTCAACAACCTCGGTTGAGAGACCCGCTCCTATGAGTTGCACCCCCTCAGGGGCCACACCCATAACCTCCACTTCTCTGGGTGGGGGTGGCAAATTGCGCCCCCGGCCTGAGATAGGAGGTCCCTCCTGACGGGAATCTCCCATGGAGAGCTGTCGAGGAGAGATATTAGGTCCGAAAACCACACTCGGGCCGGCCAGTATGGGGCTACTAGTAACAGCCGTACTTGAAACCGGCGGACCCTTTCCAGAACTCCCGAGAGCAGAGCGATCGGGGGAAAAGCGTACAGACGAAGCCTCGGCCACGTCTGTACCATGGCATCCAGCCCCAGTGGAGCTGGAGGAACTAGAGAGTACCAGAGGGGACATTGCGATGTCTCTCGAGTCGCGGAAAGGTCCACCTGTGCCTGGCCAAACACTCTCCAGATCTGCTTCACCACCTCTGGGTGAAGCATCCATTCCCCGACCTCGGCCCCTGCCTCGACAGGACGTCTGCTCCCACATTCAGATGTCCAGGAATATGGACTGCTCTCAGGGAGAGGAGTTTTCCTTGAGACCAAAGGAGGATCCGGTACGCCAGCTTGAATAAGGGGCGTGAGCGGACACCTCCTTGATGGTTTATATAATAAACTACCGCGGTGCTGTCTGTACGGACCATCAAGTGACGGTTCCTTAGGTCTGGAAGGAAACTCCTCAGGGCCTGGAACACAGCCAACATCTCTAGGCGATTTATGTGCCATGAGAGGTGGTGAGTGCTCCACAGGCCTTGGGCTGAGCGGCCACTCATGACCGCTCCCCATCCGGTAAGGGACGCATCTGTCGCTAGCGTGACGCGGCGGCAAGGTGCCCCCAGAACCGGGCCCTGAGAGAGAAAGCAGGGTTTTTTCCACATGGCCAAGGCACGTAGGCAGCGCCGCGTGACCTTGATCTTCCGGAATGGGTTTCCCCTCGGGGAGAACCCCCTGGTTTTGAGCCACCACTGCAGTGGCCTCATGTGCAGCAGTCCAAAAGGTATTACGTTGGAAGCGGCTGCGATAAGACCTAACAGTACTTGGATCTGTTTGACAGTGAGTGACTGGCCTAGCTTGACTGCGTTTACTGCAGTAAGTATGGAATCGTTCCGAGCAGGTGACAATCGTGCCTGCATCGTGGATGAATCCCACACCACGCCCAGATAAGTGGTCCTCTGTAATGGAGAGAGCACACTCTTCTTGGTGTTGAGTCTCAACCCCAATTCTTTCATGTGCGCGAGAACAACACCTCGATGTTGAACCGCTAACTGCTCCGAACTGGCTAGGATGAGCCAGTCATCTATGTAGTTGAGTATGCGGATGCCCTGGAGTCGCAGAGGAGCCAGCGCAGCATCCACACACTTCGTGAAAGTTCGGGGTGAGAGAGCTAGGCCGAAAGGAAGTACTCTGTATTGGTACGGTTTGCCCCTGAAAGTGAACCTGAGAAACTTCCTGTGTTGAAGAAGGATGGGGACGTGAAAGTATGCGTCTTTTAGATCTATCGTGACAAACCAGTCCTCGGACCTGATTTGTGACACGACCTGCTTGATTGTGAGCATTCTGAACTTCAGTTTTCTGACTGAGCGGTTTAGAAGCCTGAGATCTAAGATGGGCCGAAGCCCCCCATCCTTCTTCAGAACAATGAAGTACCGGCTGTAGAACCCGGATTCCCTGTCTTGAGGAGGGACCACCTCGATGGCCTCCTTCCTCAGAAGAGTTTCTACTTCCTGTTCCATTACCAGACCCTGCTCGGGGCTTACTAAAGTTGGAAATACCCCACTGAAAGGTGGTGGCTTGGTGCCGAACTGAATAGCGTAACCTTTCTCTACAGCAGTGGTTCCCAATTCCAGTCCTGGGGACCCCCTGCTCTGCACATTTTGCATGTCTCCCTTTTTTAACACACCTGACAGAGATCATCAGCTTGTTAAGGGTGAGAGCCATGAACTGAACTAATGATCTGATGATCTCAATCAGGTGTGTTAAAAAAGGAGACATGCAAAATGTGCAGAGCAGGGGGTCCCCAGGACTGGAATTGGGAACCACTGCTCTACAGTACGCAGGACCCACATAGAAACATTTGGCAGTAGTTTCCACGCTGCCAGAAAGTTTACTAAGGGAACCAGCCTCTCGAGACTGGTGTCTGGATTTATTTGAGGAACTAATTCGGAGACCTGTAACAGCGCGCTGGCAGGAAACTCCTGAACTAGCTCCTCTGAAGACCCCCGCGGGGGTCGCGAACTCTCCAGGGCCGCTACGTTTCCGGACGGAACAGCTAGAGAATGACGTTCGCGGGAGATCGCCGCGCCCTGTAACACTGGCAGGGTTAGCTGACAAATCTCCTGAGGGCCCCGAGGGGGGTTTGAAACCCGCACCCTTGGGTACGGTGTAAACCCCCTCGAGAGGGGCTGCCCTTAACGACCCTCAGCCACAACCGTCAGGGCCGTTTAGCCGAGGACCTCTTAGATTGGAGGACGACCCTCAGGTCGGGCCTCTTCTTAGAGGCCCCCGGCTTAGAGCGCTGCCGTCCCCGCCCTCTAGGCTTGGCCGGAGGAGCACGGGTGGCAACGCTCTGCTTTTGTGCCTCACGGTGCGAGGAGCTCGTACACAGCTGAGGCTGCTCCCGTCTAGCAGCCTCAGAGGAGTAAACACGGCGAGGAAGAAATGTCCTGAACGCCGCCGCCTGCTTGCTGTACGTCGCATCTCTGACACATTAACTTCCTCACCATCGCTCAACTCGTTCAGCAGGTCGGCTTGGTACGCTTGAAGGATTGCCATTGTATGAAGGCATGTACCAGCCTGACCTGCCGCCGTGTACGCCTTGCCCACTAAGCTGGATGTAACTTTTAGTGGTTTAGTGGGCAAGGGCGGAGTCTTCAGGGACGACGCCGAGCCGGGTGAGAGATAGCCCGCAAGCGTCTGATCAACCCGTGGCATCGTCCTGTATCCGCACTCCTCCGCACCCCCCACGTTTCCGTAGTTTTCAGAGGGGTTAAAGAGGCGGAAGGAGTACAGCTTCTCCCACGATCTAGAAAGCTCTTTATGTAGATCGGGGAAGAAGGGAAGACTCCGCTTAGGGGGTGCTGACTTTGTCCGCAGGAAGCGATCATCTAATCTGCTTCGCTGCGGCTCATAGTTTGCTTGTTCTTCCGCTGGCCAAGAGATGTTTAGTTTGGCTACCACGTTAGTCAGCACCTCCAATAGCTCCTCATAGTGAGGCGAACGAGGTGACGGTTGTTGCTCATCATCCAGGCCCCCGAAGTCAACCTCCTCGGAGGAAGACAAAAGGAGCTCTGGGATCCCCTCCCGGGGGGAAGTAACCGCAGTGCGGGCTTCCACATCCAGGAGGAGATCGCTCGATCCGCTGAGTGAGGGCGGAGATAGGGGTTCACCAGTCTCCATACCCTCCAGCAGATCGAGCTGCGAACCCCACGAGTGCAGCTGCCGCTCCGCCTCGGCGGAAGCGGGGCCAGACCCGCGGGGAACGCTGGTGAAAGCCCCCTCCTCGAAGAGGGCTTTCCAGGAGTGAAGCACCCGCACTGGAAGGTGTTCACAGTGTGAACAATTCCACACCTCAAATATCTTTGTATGTAGGAAAAGATTGGAGAACAAAGGATCTAGGACCAATGATGAAAAAAGCTGAACAGAATAAATGGGAACCTACAGAAAATCCATTGATTTTTTATTCTGCTGACAAGAACTACATAAAAATTTTGTGTGGTTCGTCTTTGCTAGGCATTCCTCAAGAGGTAGTCATTAACCAGAAGCCACAAATGCAAATGATGTCAGAACCAGAGCCAGACAGCATTACTAAGGAACTTTTACAGGAAGTTGAACAGCAAGTGCCATTCGAGCTATGGTCTCAACATGAAACAGATGTAGGGCTAGTGAAGTCAGCCTGCCCTGTAAAAGTGCAGCTTAAACCAAATGCACGACTCCCCAGGAAAATGCAATATCCTTTAAGCCCAGAGGCTGAATTAGGTATAAAGGATACAATTGAAGGACTTCTAAAAGCTGGAGTTTTGATAGAAACCAACAGTTATTGCAACACTCCCATTTATCCCATACGAAAAGCAAATAAAGCTAAATGGCGTCTTGTACATGATTTAAGAGCAATCAATGATGTAGTGGAAGATTGGCCAGCTGATGTTCCTAACCCACACACACTGCTGACTAATATCCCACCTGAGGCCAAATACTTTACAGTAATTGATCTTTGTTCTGCATTTTTCAGCATCCCAGTGGCAGAAGAAAGTAGGCACCTGTTTGCATTTACCTATGCTGGTAAACAATATTCATATGCCCGCTTAGCTCAAGGGTTTAAACATTCGCCACACATTTTTAACCAAATCCTTAAAGCGGATTTGGAAGACCTCCTGCTTGATAGCACTTTGCTGCAATATATGGATGATTTAATTCTATGTTCAACATCAGTGGAACAATGTCACAGAGATTCCATTAAAGTGCTCACAAAGTTAGCACAAGGAGGTCACAAAGTATCTAAAACCAAACTGCAATATTGTTTGCCACAGGTAGAATACCTAGGGCGATTGATCTCTTATGGCACAAAGGCCATAGCTCCAAAGCATTTAGAAGGCATAAGCAAAGCACCAATGCCACAAACAGTAGGTCAGATGATGACCTTTTTAGGAATGACTGGCTTCAGTAGTGACTGGATAGAAGATTATGCTATAAAAACAGCTCCCTTGAGAGACCTTATGAAGCAAGCAGGACTGCAAAACTTAAATGCTTCACTAACATGGCATACTGATGCCTTGATAGCATTCGAGTCTATCAAGAAAGAGATACAAAAGGCTCCCGCCCTAGGAACACCAGATTATTCCAAGCCATATCACCTGTATGTTGCTAACAGAGCTGATGGATATGCATCAGCTGTATTAATGCAAGAAACCTGTAGTGGTAGGAAAAAACAACCAATAGCTTACTATAGTACTAAACTTGATAACGTAGCACAAGGCTACCCACCGTGTTATCAACAAGGGCTTGCGGCTGTATATCAAGCATATGAGAAAGCATCTAAGATAACTATGGGATACCCAGTTATCATTTACACCCATCATAAAACCGCAGAGTTAATTGAACAAGGAAAATTTGTTCTGACCCCAGCTCGAACGTTAGCATATGCATTGTTACTTACATATCCTGATGTTACTATTAAACGATGCAATACTGTGAACCCAGCTGAATTAATTCCATTAATTTACGAAGGTAAACCACATGATTGCGTAGCTAATTCCTTAGCATTTACTAGGTTAAGACCTGACCTTGAGTCTATCCCCATTCCTGAAGCAGAAGTGTCTTACTTTGTAGATGGATCCAGTTTTAGAGATCATTTGGGAATCCATACTGGATATGCAGTAGTAAGACAGACCGGAAACGACTTTGAGCCTGTAGTATCTCAATGTTGCATGCAGCCATGCTCTGCTCAACTAGCAGAATTAAAAGTTCTTACAGCTGCATGTCAATTAGCTAAAGGAAAGATTGCAAATATCTTTACTGATTCTGCATATTCACACGGGGTATGTCATCTCTTTGGAGCAGTATGGAAACAAAGAGGCTTTAAAAAGAGTGATGGAACTCCCATCCAGCATGCTGAACAGATAGGTCAACTAATTTCTGCTATGATGCTACCAAAGAGAGTAGCTATTATCAAATGTCAAGCTCACAAAAAAGGAAATGACTTTGTTATTAAAGGTAACAACGCAGCAGATTCAGAAGCTAAAAAGGCCTCAGGGAGCCAGATAGCTTTATTGGCTCCAGAAGTAGTAATCGAGCCAGACCCAAGCTTAGATGACATTATTCGAATTCAACAGCAGGCAGGCCCATACGAACAGTCTATGTGGCATCAAAGAGGAGCAACTAAAGATTCACAGAACGTTTGGCGTTCACATGAAGGACACATTGTTGCACCAACCACACTTTTGAACATCCTTATCGTGGATGCACATGGTTTTGACCATTGTGCAAAGGGGGAAGTAATAAGGAAAATCAAAAAGCAAGGGTATTGGTCCCCATACTTATATGCAATGTATATACTTACATGTGAGATCTGTGCTAAGTATAATGTCAGGAAAGGAATAACAACACCAATAGGTCATATACCTGTACCTGAAGGACCATTTAAACATTTAGTGATGGACTATGTGGACATGATAAAACGGGTACAGGGCAAAAGATACATGCTTGTGATCGTTGACAGATTTAGCCGTTGGGTAGAAGCAACACCATCAGCAGATGAAGGGGCAGGGACAGTGATAAAATTTCTGACAAGAGAAGTGTTTCCAAGATTTGGAATCCCGTCAGAAATAAGCTCAGACAATGGATCAGCCTTTATTCAGAAAACGGTAAAACAAGTAATGCAACACTTAAGGATAAAACAAAGATTAGGGTGTGTCTATAGACCACAAAGTCAAGGTCAAGTTGAGAAATTGAATGGAATTCTTAAGGCTAAACTCAACAAAATATGCGCAAGCACTAAGCTTAATTGGATTGATGCGTTACCTCTTGCCCTAATGAGCTATCGCATGCAAACTAACAGAAAAATGCACCTAACACCGCATGAAATGCTTACTGGTCGACCTATGCCTGTTCCATGTGGCAGAGGCCCATACAAGGGACCCCCATTAGAACAATTGCAAATGGAATTAAGAGAATACATGAAAAAACTAACTGCTATCCATAAGGCTATTTGTGTGCAGGAACAGAGAAAGGAGCCAAAGGAGGAGACGGAAACCACCTGTCCAATTACCCCAGGAGATCAGGTCTATCTAAGGGTATTCAGAAGGAAATGGACTGAACCGAGAAGGGAAGGACCTTATAAAGTGACAGCAGCTACTTCAACGGCAGTCCAAGTGGAAGGAAGCAACACCTGGTATCATTTGAACCACTGCACAAGAGTTCCTAAAGAAAAAACAAGAACGGAAGAAAACAGATCGGAAACAAACGAGCAAAGTAGTCCGACAGTTGAAAACATCGAAGGGCAGAATGTGGCAGAAGTTGAACAAGACAATGAAAATAGTAATTCTGATAATATGCCTGGTCATCAGATGCTTGTCACAAGTTCCAGCTACCATCAACACCACAACTCCAAATCCCATCGCTCAGACTGTCAACCACACTTCCCTACCATCAACTTTCCAACCCTCAAGAAAATTCATTAACAACTCCATCTTGAATACAACTGAACAAGAGTCGCTTGGAAAGCAACGAAGGAACATTGAAGAGAATAATGGCATATATGAAGGCAATACCAAACTAGATGTATTATGGGAAACAGCACAGAGTAATCAATGGTATGAATGGGCAACCTTCACAGCAACAGAACTGAAAAAGAAAGACTGCCTATTCTGTTCTAAGACACCCATGAGCCAAGTAATAGCAGTACCAAATCCATTTAGCTATGAACATTGTGCTGAATTCAACAAAGACTTTTGTCATTTGGAAAAAGACTTAAGACCTTTTTGTCCAGCCGAATATCTAGGCTTCCTGAGCAGTGCTAAAAAACAGCCCTTCTTTCAACATATACCACGACTGAGAGCTAAATGCAAAAGTTTGAATGTACCTAAAATTATGAAAATGCAAATAGATATAGTGGAAATTCCGCTATGGTACACCATAAACTACAGCAAAGAATATGAATGCTTTGTCAAAACCACAGGGATCATAAAGGTAGGACAATTTAAAGGAAAATGCAGTATCATTTGGAACTTAGATACAGAAACATTTCGAAATGTGGATGATCCAAAAGACTATCCTCTCACTCGAGCATCAGGAATAAGAAAAGGTGAACCAATACGTCCAGCTGAAACATGTGAAAATCAAACTATAGCATTACCCGAAACAGACAGGTATAAGGATCAAACTATAGCATTAGCAGATTTTTTTTGGATTTGTGGAAAAAGAAAACTTTTAGCTTCCTTGCCCCTAAAGTGGACAGGAAAATGTACTAGAATACGATTGATACAAGAAATCCACCTAATAGATTGGGATTCGGAATCCTCATTGGAGAAAAATAACACACTTAATCACAGAGTCAAAAGAAGTTATACATCAGATCCTGAAGTATATATAGATTCAATAGGCCAACCCAGAGGTGTACCAGATCAATTTAAAGCACGAGATGAAGTTAAATCAGGTTTCGAATCAATATTCATTTGGATTTCACAAAATAAAAATACAGAATGGATAAATTACATATATTATAACCAACAAAGGTTCATTAATTTTACCAACGAAGCATTAATTTCTTTAGGAGAACAACTAGATGCAACCAGTAAAATGACATGGCAAAATAGACTAGCTCTTAATTGGATGCTCGCTGACAAAGGAGGTGTGTGTGTCCTATTTGGAGAACAATGCTGTGCATATATCCCTAACAACACAGCACCAGAAGGTACATTTACAAAAGCCATGACCAAACTCAAAGAATTGGCAACTAACGCTGGAAGAGATGAAAAAATGTGGGATTGGCTGGACTTAAAATTAGGATCATGGGGAGCATGGTTAGCCAAATTAGGAATACTTTTGGGAGTGATGATAGGCACGGGTGGATTATTATTTTGCTGTGTATTACCTTTATTGAAATCCCTAATTATCAAAGCCACAGTTAAACAAATGGAAATGATACAATATGAAGGCGATGAGAAATTGAATGGGACTCAACAGGAATGTTATCAGGACTTGCTTTACAAGACAATATTAAGTTTGCAACTCATAGACGAGATTTCAAATATCTCTGATGAAGATTAGGAATGTATCTGTAATCTGAACCTTTGTATTATGTGTATTTTATTTTGTATCATATTTTGCATATTTTATTTTCTTTTATTAATTTTCATTATATTTACTCTGTATGTTGAAATACATATACTACATAACTGTGACAACCACAGGCAAGGCTCCACCAATTGCACGCACATGCTTTAAACAATTGTAATCCTTTGTATGCTGTACAATCAGGTGTTGGGATCTTTTACTCCTTTCTAGTCAAATGTGAGGGGAGATGTTTGGCCCTGACACCCCTCCAAAGTGCCGTGGCATGAATTAGCCCTTTGGTAACGAAACATAGTGACTTTGGTTAGTCACTGAGTAGTAGTAACTAAGAACCTGAATCATGAAACAGCACTATGGAGAAACTGAGACGTAGAACGTCTCAAAGGGGGAAATATGAAGAAGATTTTTATTAATCAGACCAAGTATAATCAATGTGACTATAGCCCAAATCTCAACTCTGCTGTCACCGAACCTGAAGTTGTCGACGACCTGATCAAAAAGGAAATCGAGTCCAGTTTCATGATCGGCCCCTTCCCCCCCTCCCTCCCCATTTTTCGAGTCAGCCCCATCGGCATAGCCACCAGGAAATTCTCAGGCAAAAAACGCCTTATAATTGATCTGTCATCTCCCCACAATTCCCCATTCCCAAGCATTAACAGCCTCATCCCGCTCGAAGAGTTCTCTCTTCATTACCACGACGTTGACCAAGCCATCACGCTGATTAAAAAGGCTGGTCGCGGCGCTTGGCTGGCCAAAGTCGACATTACTTCCGCCTTCAAAGTAATGCCCATCCACCCTGATTTCTGGCACTTATTTGGCATCTGCTGGAAAAACAAATTTTATTTCGCCGTCCGCCTCACGTTCGGCTGCAGAAGCAGCCCTAAAATTTTTGACACTTTGTCGGAGGCAATTTGCTGGATCCTCTCCAACAACTACAACATTCCCTATCTGATCCATCTCCTAGACGATTTTTTAATCATCTCGCCTGCAGACTCCGTCTCAGCCGCCCACCTCTTGACAACCCAAAAGCTGTTTTCTGAGCTTGGGGTTCCCCTCGCTAAGGAAAAAACAGAGGGCCCTGCCACTTCTATCGAATTTTTGGGTATCAATTTGGATTCCCAAAAATTCCAGGCCTCCCTTCCTAAGGAAAAAATTGACAGAACAATTCTGGTAGCCTCCACCCTGATAACCAGCTCTAGCTGTTCAAAACGCGAGCTGTTATCCATCCTGGGCCATCTAAATTTTGCCATGTGCATCATCCCCCAAGGCCTTCATCTCCCACCTCCTCTCCCTCGCTTCCTCTGCCCACGCCCTCGAGGACCGGATTTCCTTAACTGACTTGTGTCGCAACGAGCTCAGTTTATGGATCTCCTTCCTCAAGCAATGGAACGGCCTATCTTTCTTTTACACCAACCTGATATCTTCCCCTATCGATATCCAATTATACACAGACGCCGCCCCCTCCGTCGGCTTCGGAGGTTTTCTCCGGGGTCGCTGGTTCGCCTCTACATGGCCCCCCGAGCTGGCCCATTTGCCCCAGCAGCTATCGTCCCCTGCGCTTTTCGAGCTCTATCCGCTAGTGGTCGCTATTTTCCCATGCAGCAGCAATGCCCGCTCTGACTAGAGCGCCCCGCTTATTTTCCCATGCAGCAGCAATGCCCGCTCTGACTAGAGCGCCCCGCTTATTTCCCTTTCACGCAGCGATACCCGCTGACGCGGCAGCCCCCGCTCATTCCCCTTTAGCACAGCAAGCCCACTCATCCCAGAGCACCTAGCATGTTTCCCCTACGCCGCAGCAGTACTCACCCCCAAGAGAACGCCATTCTTCATTCCCCCATATAAGGTTTTCTTTGCTTTTCCTTCCCCAGCAGGGCCCGCAGCAGCTCCTCCCGCGCTTCTCCGCCGCTAATCGTCCAGCATCCCTCCAGCCCAAGTTAAGCTTTTTTTGGGGGCCACCTGGCTGCTGTCCTGCAGTTATCTTGCACTTTGGGGAGCGCTATTGGGTTCGGGCCAAGGCCGAGCGCGGACCCCTCTCCCTGGGCAGGGGGAGTGCCCCGGGCTCGGGAATGACTACCGAGCTCGGAGCCCTCTCCCGGACAGCATGCCAAACACGCTTAACTTTTACGCTGTTTATTATATGCAAAAGCGAACTAGTGAAGTGACGTTTCATTGACAAATTTCAGGAGGAGATCGCGCAGATAATTAACACAGCCAATTCATCATCAGCAATCACTCCCTATCCAATCACTCTCCCTATCCAATTACTACAGTCCCTTTAAATAACCAAGCAGTCCTACCTTCAGCTATCTCTGATTCCAGCATCCCTCCCACCCCCCCTTTTTATTTTTCTTCACCTCCAGCAAAGGGGGGGAGCGCTATTGGGTTCGGGCCAAGGCCGAGCTCGGACCCCTCTCCCTGGGCAGGGGGAGTGCCCCGGGCTCGGGAATGACTACCGAGCTCGGAGCCCTCTCCCGGACAGCATGCCAAACACGCTTAACTTTTACGCTGTTTATTAAATGCAAAAGCGAACTAGTGAACTTTATATAATGTTGTTCAACTGAATGTACAAATCAAACTGTTAGCTGAAATATCCACACAAAAAAAAAAAAAAAAAAACATTGCAATACAGATCTGGCCATTTAAAATGCGTGCGGGAACGGAAGTGGTCTCGCGTGACACCGGTGTATTGTGAGGGATCCTAGAAAATGCTTTGACACAGGAAAGACATGATCAGTAGGGGGCAGTCATGTAACGCACTGAACTGAAGCGGCAGCAAACATCGCTGCAAGCTAAAAGACTCGTTTGTACAGTCACCTGGAGGGGACATCTTCAGTTCACTTGTGTTTGTCGTGGCCACGACATATAAACTCGTGGGAATGTCATATTATGTTGTTGCCACGAGATATTAATTCTTGGGAACATAATATTAACTCGTGGGAACGTCATATTATATCTTGGCCACAAGATCATTTTGTCGAGGTAACGAGTTCTTATATTGAGGGAACAACATGCATTTCATAGTAACCCAGGATTATCAGAGATAGGTTTATTAATATTTTATTTTGAGTTAAGAAATTGTTATATTAATTGTTATAGAAATGAACACAATATTAAATAATTATATAAGCAATGCTGTATATGCGAATGCGGTCTGTGCGCAATGTAGACAGCATTCACAAGTTTAGCATGAGTAAATATTACATAAAGTACTTCAAATTAAATAGCCCAGCAAGAAACATTTTATGCATCCCACAGTCTTATCCATTAACCGATCCTGTTTTTTCCGTAATACTTGTATTATTCGTTTATATTCGTTATTTTTCCCATCATTTCGATCTCTTTACTTAACATTCATAATCTAAATGATAAATGCTGACATGCCATTAAAGCTTTGATTAAGCTATATGGCTGGGATTTTTACTGGAATGCAGTTAATAGGTTGAATATAACATATATATATATATGACGAGTGAATCATTAGTTCCATTTGTAAATCGTTTATGGTCACACATGGGCATAAATACAATCATAAAGTCAAAACTTTATTGGCATAATTGTCGTTTACAATATTTGTAAAATAAATGGCACATCGCATATATACAGAAAGTTATTTAGATTAAGCGATTCACAATAAATAAAAAAACATTCAGAATGTTTTGTAAAGAGATCAAAATAAAGGTGAAAATAACGAATATAAACGAATAATACAAATATTACGGAAAAAAAGAAGGTCAGTTAATGGACAAGACTCTTGGATGCATAAAATGTATCTTGTGAGGCTATTAAATTTGAAGTACTTTATGTAATGTTTATTCATGATAAACTTGTGAGTAGTGATAGGGCTATCCTTCTGTCAAAATTTGATTGATGACTTTGACCTTTTGACCTTTCCCCTCCCCCACGCCCCTCCCCCGCCCTTTCCCACGGTGCCCACCCACGTGTTTGACCCCTCGTTGACCTAGTGAACTCTACTGACCTTGTTTTGATGGATTGAGCAGGTGCGACGTCAACGGATGACAGGTTTATGGGTTGTTGAGAGGATTAACGACAGGGTTTAACAGGTGCGGGATTAATTTATGACGGGTTTATGGTTGTTGCATCAAATTTACGATGTAGTTTAACAGTTACGGGATTAACTCCTGACGGGTTTATGGGTTTTTGCGTGACCATCCGGTGTTTGGTTGTCATCCGGGTAGAGAAATACAGCAGCTGTGCGTGACCGTCCGGTGTTTGTTGAGGAATGAATGTTTGTAGAATGTTTCGGCGATTTTACGGTCTAGCCCCCACGTCCGTGTTGTAGGGCATGGGTATCAGATTGCGTTCAGCATAGATAAATAGGGCTTCCCCATCATATCTGCGGAGCATCAGAGCTGTGAAATACATAGACATGGATGCGATACACAAAACTCCTGAGAGGGAATGGGACAAAGATTCTATGGAAGATCTGATTAGGGCACCGAGAAAACCGTACAGCAGCAGTTTTAAAATGAGAGAATTTATAAAAGGATAAATATATATACTTTTAAATAATAAAATGATAATACTAATAATAATGCATTTTCTAACATTTGAATCATTAAATCCCTTACGTTTTTACAGTCTAGGGTGAAAAATAAAAGTCAGAGTGCGTGTGTCTGTTTGCCCTCTTTACTCTCATTTACTCATTGCAGGTCTGCCCGTGAGTGCTTCATGAGCTCGCGTTACACAGTTACACTTTTGTTTCAGTCCCTATCACACTGTATGAAAAAGTGACCATACATGTGATGGGTGTATATAAAATACTTGTTCAACAATATATATTAGTTGCTATAAAAAATATTTATTATTGAAAAGTCTCTATTATCACAACAGTTACGAGTCCATAACCGCACGATGAAATATATTAACAAAGTCTTTAATGTTTTAAAAACATAAATGATAACACTCGGGCTCAACAGTGTAACACAATCATGTACACAAACACACATTCAGTCCTCCAAGTCGTATTCTCTTCTATAAATAAGAAATGAATATAAACGATGTGATCACACATGATATAAAACAAAGCAAAACATTTATACTAGTTTTTAGGTAGCGGTAAATATTGTAATGGGGACCCAGCGACGTCAAAATAAGTAAAGGGAGAAATGTATTTAAACAGACCAAACCATATGGATTATGCCTGGACATGCCTGGGCATGTCAGAGGACCTGGACATGCATGGACATGTCAATTTGAAACCGTATCAACCCTTAACCTACCCAATCACAGTAAACTATTTCTATTTTTTTTTTAATAAACATTATTTACTATATTTTTATAAAGCTTTTGTACTCTACAAAGTGAACACCTACCAGTCACACAAAAAGTTCAACACACTTCCATTTGTAATAAAATATTGTAAGTCATTTAAATTATTATAGTAGGACTCAAGACATTTAATCATAAATCACATTTACGTTGTTGTATCAATGTAATATTCAAATGTTTATACAAATTTGTGATCTGATAAGTCCTATAAACATTTCAACCTAAAAAGTGACTTAAGCACAAACACTCACACAAACAAACATGAAAAATAAAACACAAAAAGCAAACACAAAACACAAACAAACATGCAAACTAAAAACTAAAAAGCAAACACGACACAAACTCAAACACAAAACACAAGCAAAAGACAAATTAAAAACATGTAAAACAATATTGTCACTAAAATTTTAAACAAGTATTTTGTTTTCTCAATACGCAAACATGTACGATCACGCTTACGTGCGTATTATTGTAGCGCAATTTGTGCGGAATAAAGCATAATCATAACCATAAATATGTTTTAAGGTACTGGAATCACACAAATGTCAGGGTAGGACAAAACATCAGCAGCGGCTGCAAACCCCCTCAGACACCATGAGGGTTAAAAAATATATATAATTAAGGCATCAAAGTAACAAACATGTCACTACATCGAAACAAATCATTCATCGTACATCTTAAACATGTATTCAACATTTAAGTTTATTGAACACATAACCCACCTATTTTAAAGATGATATTAAACATTTCCATGTTTATAAAAATAAACATTTACAATACTTTTAGGCGATCATGTATATAAAACATAGTAACAAACATGTCACTTCAGCAAAACAAATCCTTATACAACGTTCATTTTATATTTTTAAGTTTATTGAAGTTATAAAACATAGTAACAAACATGTTACTACAGCAAAACAAATCATTATACCACATTCAATTTATATTTTTAAGTTTATTGAAGTGATAAAACATAGTAACAAACAAGTTACTAAAGCTAAACAAATAATTCATTGTACATCTCAAACAAGTATTCAACATTTAAGTTTATTGAACTTATAAAACACATCTTACACTTTTTTAAAGACGATCTCCATGGTTATTAAAATTAACATTTGCAATACTTTCAGGTGATCATAAATATAAAACAAACATGTTACTACAGCTAAAGAAATCATTCACTGTACATCTTAAACATCTTAAACAAGAATTCAACATTTTATTTAGGTTTTTGAACTTATAAAACACATCATGCACTTCTTTTAAAGATAACAAAAAACATCTCCATGGCTTTTATAAAATTTATAAAAATCATAAAAATGGCTTACATTATGTTCTTCGAACATTGAAATCCATTCTGTGAATGAAATATTTGCAAAAATGTTTCAGTTGGAATATAAATAAAACTCTATGGTCCTCCCAGGGATAAACTCCAATGTGAAACTGATGCTCCAGACCCTTCAAACAGACTGATTCGTGATGGTGATGAGTAAACCAGATGTTCTCCTTGAAAAGGAGTTTCCCTACAGACAAACTTAAATTTCAACTAAAGAATAATTTGTATTAGATTTATTTCACACCATTCGCTTTAGATGGCTAAAGTTTCTTATTTTAATCATAAACTTCAATGTATATCCCCCTCACACACACTTCTTTTTGAGTTGTATCTTTTAGAAAATGTAATGGTTATTTTATTTCAAAAACATGTTGCTGCTTTTAAGGTTATATAAATAAAAAATATAGAAATATAAATCTGGAGCCCAATATCTGAATATCATTATTGCTGTACTCATACTTTTCTGAAGGATCTTTATCAGCATAATAAATATCGGGGATAATTAGCCTTCACTGAAAATACACTATTCTTCATCTACTCTAAAATATATGTAGACAGTCAGCATATGTTGATGGTCACGTCTTCGAATTGAGAGCTTTACCCAATTTTGGGCCATAAGGATGTTACTACATATGAGAAAAGACACCACCAAAGACATCTCATGTTACGTAGACATGCATTCTTCGAATACCCACTGACTTTTTGCGTGAATGACACAACACATGTGAGGAGTGTTTTCTGGGGGTCTCCTGAGAATATACAGTTGCTCTGAAAAAGTCATTCTGACACATACGAGACTCACGCTGTAAGGAGAAATCTCCACAGCCCGTCTCATGAACGCTTGACTGTAATCGCAAAACACAACACCATTATACACTGTTTTAATCTGTTTATTCAATTATTTAACACACATACTTAAATTCAAATTTTTACACCTGGTACTTTATCAGTCTGATAAATGTGCGGTCAACACTGTTCGCGATAAAACGGCAATCATGCTACCGTGTAAGTTAGACACAATGTTGTTTAGGAAAGTGATGTTTTCATCAAAGTCAGATTATACCTACTTCTTAACATTTAAAATTTTACTCTTAGGTTCCAACGCCGGGGAACCGGGTGAGATATGTTAATCCTTCAACATATTTTACAACATATAGCTTTTTCTAATTGTATCAGTAGAGCTTGTTTCAACTGTTTATGGTCAATTTAGAGTAATAGAGTCAACCTTATCGTCTATTATACAAACCGTAAGCAACAACCTAAATTCAATAAAACCAGTTACACATCATGTAAGAAAGGCCTCATAATGCATACAGATTACAGAAATCAGGACAAATCTGTTCACATCTTGTTTGTTGGATTGTATATGACTTTAGACGAGACCTTCTCTATGTAAGCCGTCAACTTTCAGTGATTATAAATAAATTGAAATTCAGAAAATCACTCTCTACCTGAGAGTGGTTGACTAAATGAGTATTACTTTTAGGATGTTATCTCCATAATAATCCGATGAACCGTCAACACAAAAAGTAAAGGTTCAGTGTTTTTTACTACTATTATAACTGAAACATATCTTGCCATTGTGCTCAAGGCTGCAGGATCAGTAAAGTTTAACACTTGAGACACAAAACAAAGAAATTGGTGCACACAAAACACCCTATATAACTCAAGAGCCCAAGTCACCAGGAAAATTACCGTATGAAAACAGAAAGTTCATTTGTGATCGTTTGGGTATATTTTTATGAAACGTTATAAATAATTTTATTTTCTCATGCCACTATAACATGACCTCTTGTTCAGATAGCTGAAGACAATGTTCATGCTTTATTTGTTGTTCTCATTTATTTCAACATTACCGCTTGAAGGAGTAAACCTACGAGTACTAACCATCGGCCATGTGCAATAGCGTCTACCTTTTTTTCTGTCTAAGTAGCCTTTGTAAGATTTGCCAGGGGTACTATGTCACCTTGGTGTAACGTGATTACAATTAAGAAACATAACATTATACTACATCCCCTTGAAAAGGATAAAGACATTTATGCAAGAAATATGTATCAGCAAATACCTAATACTGAAATCTGAAATCCTCTCTTGTAAACTGATTTTTATATTGACTCGGATTGTCCCCCACTATAGCTGTACACCTTTTCTCATTGTTTTAGACGAAGACTATTCTCAGACTAGTCTCAGACAGGAAAACTAGAACAAGCACAGTATATGAGAATTAAATGAAATTTACTTTAGAAAAATGCTTTTTTCCCCAGTCTGTCTACGAGGCAGTCAAGAGACAAAAGGCCTCAGTCTTCCTCTGCTGCATGTAATCTCATTTGAAAACACAAAGTTACACGTTACAAGTTGAAGATGGTGTGGTAACACCATTTATTTATTTATTAATAAATAAATCACACTTGTTTTGAGCGAAAAGGATGATTCTTTTAGGACAGGGTTTTAGTTTTTGTTCCAGGAAACACAGGCAACTGTAGCTATGTGTTGTCATGTGGTCATGTTTTTGTCACCATATCTTAGTAATCTGGTCTTTTTATGAAAACATGCGGCAAACAATTTTTACCTTATCTTATTCTCTTAATGTTTCACGATTGTACATGTTTGTTTAGCTTAAATATTTGTTTTAAGTCTGTTACAGACATTACATTTATATGTATTTTAAATCATTACGGTAGAGTTACAGGTTTTGGGTAGTTTAGGGTAGGCAGCAATGAAAACTAAAATGTGACAGACACAAACAGCACTCAAACAGTCCACCGTGTCAACTTTTGATAAATTATTGCATTAAATGCCGCTAGGACAAGCTCTGTAGCAGTGTTCATTGAAACCTTGAAATGAATATAAAAGTACAAATATTCATAATGACAGTGTATACCCTAGCAACACAACAGCTCCCTGCTAAGTACAGAGTACAGAGCATGCCTACAATTGCTAGATATCTTGACCTTATTTGTGTGAAAAACTTTGCTAAAGTTTTTCATAGCGTTACACTTTAAAACCAGAACAATTGTACCGTTTTCCACAATTGCGTTCTTTCTCATTGAAATTTGTTTAACATTCAACTGTAATTGTTAGACCCATACAATTTGTTTCCTAGTTTTTTGTTGATGCAGTAACAAGCTCTTTGTTTATTTGCGTCGATATTTCTGTGAATTTGAATCAAATATTGTTTTTATACTTTAAGACTACCCTACTTTTTTATCAGAAATAAGAAACACTAATAAAAGTCAGAACTTCATGATTTTATTCAAATCATTAAATTAAAATTGTACTCAGAGAACAGAATGAGTGATTTCAACCTTTTATTTCAAAAATATACAAGTAGTAAAGAAAATAATCACACTGCCGTTACAAACAGTGGTCAAGCCACAAAAGAAAATCTCTGAAGGCCAATATGTTTTCGCCAAGTATAAAATCGACAAAAGAATCAACGATTTCACATTTCATGGATTCATAATGTTTTGAAACCAGCGAAACACATAAATCTGTTACATATGTGCACAGACAGAGAACTTCATCAATTCCAAACTCATCTCTACATGCAGTCATCAACATACCCAGAATTTCTCTGGTGGTTACGCTGATTGTCTTTTTGCTGTTAATATAGACGATTGCCACATCAGGCCATGCTTCGTTTTTCAGGCTTCTTACAACCTTCATTTCGTTCTTGAGGTTTGTTATACGTTTAGTATCCCCCGTAGAATCATGATTCGGATCACACTCATCGTCGATGACCGTGTTCATCAGTTTGATCATTTGTCCTCGGTAATACGGTTTAAACATAGAGTCTACAATGATTTTTACACCGCACATTTTTCCTGCGGCACAGCTGCACTCCGATTGATCATCCGCAGCAGCGCTAGAACTACAGTTGTGCTCCATCAGGTTTGGCGTAGTTTCAGACTTTCTTTTCAGAATTCAGTTTTTCCCAAGACGTAACCGTTTCCTAGAATTTCGGATTGACCGTTTACTCCCAAAAGTGTTATTAGCAATAAAATTGCAGCAGAGCCGTGGTTCAGTAAAACAGGTTTGTTGTTGTTTTGATCAACTAGATGTTGCAGTAGCTCCGTCGTCCAAACCTGGTTATGTTCACAGTCCGGGTGAACTCAGTTACTGCAGAGTTGATGACGACCTCAGTTGTTGGTTTTACTAATAGGGTCCACCCCTCACCCTTGTTGTAAGGTCTAAGAGGGTTGTGGCCGGAAGGCTTGAAAATCAGTCAGGCACCCAAGATAAGTTTCGCTCAAGCTAGTTATAATATTTTGATTAAATATTATAGACTCAAAAAAATAAGAGCCACGAACCAAGTGGTAACTATTATACCAAAGATAATGATAGGTTGTTAAAGATTTTAGTGCCAATTCCATAATAAAATGTTTCAAATAAATTTACAATTGTGATAAATAATACATGCAACACTAGACATCAAATGTTTAAAAGGTGTAAACATATGATAAAATTTGAATAAAAAGAGGCAAAAGGGAAATTTTATTCAATAAATGTTTATTAAAACAATTAAACATATAGCAAGAAACAGAGGAAAAAAGACTCAACGCTTTACAATTTTGTTGTGCTGCTATACATCCAAAACATATTGATGCCCACAATAAAACACTGACTGCGAAATTGGTCTAACTTGACTGAAACAGCTTGTCAATGGTTGAGAAAACAGTTTTTAACACAGGTTCGTCGCTCGCGTCTAAATATAGATTTGTTGTGCAGCATCCGAAAGGGTTGTCCTCAGGAATAGGCCAGGCGTCATCACACTCATACTCAGAGTCATCATCAGAGTCCTCCTCAGAGTCATCATCAGACTCATCCTCGGAGTCAGACTCGCTGCTTTGAGACAAAACTTTTCTTTTATATTCCTCCAGGTGTTTCTTTACCCTTATGTGATGATTTTGATCGCGATGCAATTTTCTTTCAGATTCCTCCCGCTGTTTGTTTACCCTTATGAGATGATTTTGATCATGATGCGTTTTGTTCCAACAGGCAGATAGGCGAACGTATTCTGGTCTCGTTGAGGCAAGGTATCTCATACCGGCCGTGACACCATCCCACTGATAAACGTACCTGATTTTTCCACCAAAATTAATTTTTGTCCAAATTTGATTGTAGAAGTACGTCCAGTCTACGGCCGTTAAAAGCAGATAGCTACATTCAGGTATACGTATATCTTCATAATCCAAAACGTAGAGTTTCACAGTCTGCAATGTCTTGTCAAACACAAATCTCCCCGTACGATCCTCAGACACCGTGAATTCTTGTTTCGCAAAATCTTCATCTTCATCGAGAATCTTTATCAGACCGTGACTTTCCTGGTGCATTTCCATTTCAACAAAATTTCTTGCCGATGTGACTGACATTGATCTTGTTTCAGGGGTGTGTGGAGGCCTTTGTACCAATGCAGAAACCGCGTCAAATTGAGTGTCTGTAAACTCTGTAGGTTGGGGGTGTCAAACACCAAGGATGGGTCAATATTTACATAAAAACACACCTCCCCAATGTCCAGACCAATGGGTATGACTGTTTTATTTACCACCTAGCCAACGGGAGAATACGTCCCCAATATCTACACAAATATAACTCACTAGACCCGAGCTAGTAAATTAGATGAAATGTTTCAACCAGATAAATGATATAAAAGTAAAAAATAGTGGTTAGTGTGCATTTGCTACAGCATTGTTAAAAATAAAAAAGGTCAGAATCTAATTATACTGTTTATTAGAAACATATTTGTTGTAAAAACAAAACCATTAAAAAGTTGGGCCTTGGTTAAGTTACCGCGGGTTAATTTTAGGCGGATCATTTCACTGGAATCTAGAGAAATTTTTAATATTTGTTAAAATGTATTTTATATATTTTAAATGTTAAATGTATTTTAACTAATTTATTTGTCTCCCCATCTTAAAACTTGACCACTGTTTGTAACGGCAGTGTGATTATTTTCTTTACTACTTGTATATTTTTGAAATAAAAGGTTGAAATCACTCATTCTGTTCTCTGAGTACAATTTTAATTTAATGTTTTTGAATAAAATCATGAAGTTCTGAATTTTATTAGTGTTTCTTATTTCTGATAAAAAACTAGGGTAGTCTTAAAGTATAAAAACAATATTTGATTCAAATTCACAGAAATATCGACGCAAATAAACAAAGAGCTTGTTACTGCATCAACAAAAAACTAGGAAACAAATTGTATGGGTCTAACAATTACAGTTGAATGTTAAACAAATTTCAATGAGAAAGAACGCAATTGTGGAAAACGGTACAATTGTTCTGTTTTTAAAGTGTAACGCTATGAAAAACTTTAGCGACGTTTCGCACACAAATAAGGTCAAGATATCTAGCAATTGTAGGCATGCTCTGAACTCTGTACTTAGCAGGGATCTGTTGTGTTGCTAGGGTATACACTGTCATTATGAATATTTGTACTTTTATATTTATTTCAAGGTTTTAATGAACACTGCTACAGAGCTTGTCCTAGCGGCATTTAATGCAATATTTTATCAAAAGTTGACACGGTGGACTGTTTGAGTGCTGTTCGTGTCTGTCACATTTTAGTTTTCATTGCTGCCTACCCTAAACTACCCAAAACCTGTAACTCTACCGTAATGATTTAAAATACATATAAATGTAATGTCTGTCACTTTTGTAACAGACTTAAAACAAATATTTAAGCTAAACAAACAATCGTGAAACATTAAGAGAACTAAGATATGGTAAAAATTGTTTGCCGCATGTTTTCATAAAAAGACCAGATTACTAAGATATGGTGACAAAAACATGACCACATGACAACACATAGCTACAGTTGCCTGTGTTTCCTGGAACAAAAACTAAAACCCTGTCCTAAAAGAATCATCCTTTTCGCTCAAAACAAGTGTGATTTATTTATTAATAAATAAATAAATGGTGTTACCACACCATCTTCAACTTGTAACGTGTAACTTTGTGTTTTCAAATGAGATTACATGCAGCAGAGGAAGACTGAGGCCTTTTGTCTCTTGACTGCCTCGTAGACAGACTGGGGAAAAAGCATTTTTCTAAAGTAAATTTCATTTAATTCTCATATACTGTGCTTGTTCTAGTTTTCCTGTCTGAGACTAGTCTGAGAATAGTCTTCGTCTAAAACAATGAGAAAAGGTGTACAGCTATAGTGGGGGGACAATCCGAGTCAATATAAAAATCAGTTTACAAGAGAGGATTTCAGTATTAGGTATTTGCTGATACATATTTCTTGCATAAATGTCTTTATCCTTTTCAAGGGGATATAGTATAATGTTATGTTTCTTAATTGTAATCACGTTACACCAAGGTGACATAGTACCCCTGGCAAATCTTACAAAGGCTACTTAGACAGAAAAAAAGGTAGACGCTATTGCACATGGCCGATGGTTAGTACTCGTAGGTTTACTCCTTCAAGCGGTAATGTTGAAATAAATGAGAACAACAAATAAAGCATGAACATTGTCTTCAGCTATCTGAACAAGAGGTCATGTTATAGTGGCATGAGAAAATAAAATTATTTATAACGTTTCATAAAAATATACCCAAACGATCACAAATGAACTTTCTGTTTTCATACGGTAATTTTCCTGGTGACTTGGGCTCTTGAGTTATATAGGGTGTTTTGTGTGCACCAATTTCTTTGTTTTGTGTCTCAAGTGTTAAACTTTACTGATCCTGCAGCCTTGAGCACAATGGCAAGATATGTTTCAGTTATAATAGTAGTAAAAAACACTGAACCTTTACTTTTTGTGTTGACGGTTCATCGGATTATTATGGAGATAACATCCTAAAAGTAATACTCATTTAGTCAACCACTCTCAGGTAGAGAGTGATTTTCTGAATTTCAATTTATTTATAATCACTGAAAGTTGACGGCTTACATAGAGAAGGTCTCGTCTAAAGTCATATACAATCCAACAAACAAGATGTGAACAGATTTGTCCTGATTTCTGTAATCTGTATGCATTATGAGGCCTTTCTTACATGATGTGTAACTGGTTTTATTGAATTTAGGTTGTTGCTTACGGTTTGTATAATAGACGATAAGGTTGACTCTATTACTCTAAATTGACCATAAACAGTTGAAACAAGCTCTACTGATACAATTAGAAAAAGCTATATGCTGTAAAATATGTTGAAGGATTAACATATCTCACCCGGTTCCCCGGCGTTGGAACCTAAGAGTAAAATTTTAAATGTTAAGAAGTAGGTATAATCTGACTTTGATGAAAACATCACTTTCCTAAACAACATTGTGTCTAACTTACACGGTAGCATGATTGCCGTTTTATCGCGAACAGTGTTGACCGCACATTTATCAGACTGATAAAGTACCAGGTGTAAAAATTTGAATTTAAGTATGTGTGTTAAATAATTGAATAAACAGATTAAAACAGTGTATAATGGTGTTGTGTTTTGCGATTACAGTCAAGCGTTCATGAGACGGGCTGTGGAGATTTCTCCTTACAGCGTGAGTCTCGTATGTGTCAGAATGACTTTTTCAGAGCAACTGTATATTCTCAGGAGACCCCCAGAAAACACTCCTCACATGTGTTGTGTCATTCACGCAAAAAGTCAGTGGGTATTCGAAGAATGCATGTCTACGTAACATGAGATGTCTTTGGTGGTGTCTTTTCTCATATGTAGTAACATCCTTATGGCCCAAAATTGGGTAAAGCTCTCAATTCGAAGACGTGACCATCAACATATGCTGACTGTCTACATATATTTTAGAGTAGATGAAGAATAGTGTATTTTCAGTGAAGGCTAATTATCCCCGATATTTATTATGCTGATAAAGATCCTTCAGAAAAGTATGAGTACAGCAATAATGATATTCAGATATTGGGCTCCAGATTTATATTTCTATATTTTTTATTTATATAACCTTAAAAGCAGCAACATGTTTTTGAAATAAAATAACCATTACATTTTCTAAAAGATACAACTCAAAAAGAAGTGTGTGTGAGGGGGATATACATTGAAGTTTATGATTAAAATAAGAAACTTTAGCCATCTAAAGCGAATGGTGTGAAATAAATCTAATACAAATTATTCTTTAGTTGAAATTTAAGTTTGTCTGTAGGGAAACTCCTTTTCAAGGAGAACATCTGGTTTACTCATCACCATCACGAATCAGTCTGTTTGAAGGGTCTGGAGCATCAGTTTCACATTGGAGTTTATCCCTGGGAGGACCATACATTTTTGCAAATATTTCATTCACAGAATGGATTTCAATGTTCGAAGAACATAATGTAAGCCATTTTTATGATTTTTATAAATTTTATAAAAGCCATGGAGATGTTTTTTGTTATCTTTAAAAGAAGTGCATGATGTGTTTTATAAGTTCAAAAACCTAAATAAAATGTTGAATTCTTGTTTAAGATGTTTAAGATGTACAGTGAATGATTTCTTTAGCTGTAGTAACATGTTTGTTTTATATTTATGATCACCTGAAAGTATTGCAAATGTTAATTTTAATAACCATGGAGATCGTCTTTAAAAAAGTGTAAGATGTGTTTTATAAGTTCAATAAACTTAAATGTTGAATACTTGTTTGAGATGTACAATGAATTATTTGTTTAGCTTTAGTAACTTGTTTGTTACTATGTTTTATCACTTCAATAAACTTAAAAATATAAATTGAATGTGGTATAATGATTTGTTTTGCTGTAGTAACATGTTTGTTACTATGTTTTATAACTTCAATAAACTTAAAAATATAAAATGAACGTTGTATAAGGATTTGTTTTGCTGAAGTGACATGTTTGTTACTATGTTTTATATACATGATCGCCTAAAAGTATTGTAAATGTTTATTTTTATAAACATGGAAATGTTTAATATCATCTTTAAAATAGGTGGGTTATGTGTTCAATAAACTTAAATGTTGAATACATGTTTAAGATGTACGATGAATGATTTGTTTCGATGTAGTGACATGTTTGTTACTTTGATGCCTTAATTATATATATTTTTTAACCCTCATGGTGTCTGAGGGGGTTTGCAGCCGCTGCTGATGTTTTGTCCTACCCTGACATTTGTGTGATTCCAGTACCTTAAAACATATTTATGGTTATGATTATGCTTTATTACGCACAAATTGCGCTACAATAATACGCACGCAAGCGTGATCGTACATGTTTGCGTATTGAGAAAACAAAATACTTGTTTAAAATTTTAGTGACAATATTGTTTTACATGTTTTTAATTTGTCTTTTGCTTGTGTTTTGTGTTTGAGTTTGTGTCGTGTTTGCTTTTTAGTTTTTAGTTTGCATGTTTGTTTGTGTTTTGTGTTTGCTTTTTGTGTTTTATTTTTCATGTTTGTTTGTGTGAGTGTTTGTGCTTAAGTCACTTTTTAGGTTGAAATGTTTATAGGACTTATCAGATCACAAATTTGTATAAACATTTGAATATTACATTGATACAACAACGTAAATGTGATTTATGATTAAATGTCTTGAGTCCTACTATAATAATTTAAATGACTTACAATATTTTATTACAAATGGAAGTGTGTTGAACTTTTTGTGTGACTGGTAGGTGTTCACTTTGTAGAGTACAAAAGCTTTATAAAAATATAGTAAATAATGTTTATTAAAAAAAAAAATAGAAATAGTTTACTGTGATTGGGTAGGTTAAGGGTTGATACGGTTTCAAATTGACATGTCCATGCATGTCCAGGTCCTCTGACATGCCCAGGCATGTCCAGGCATAATCCATATGGTTTGGTCTGTTTAAATACATTTCTCCCTTTACTTATTTTGACGTCGCTGGGTCCCCATTACAATATTTACCGCTACCTAAAAACTAGTATAAATGTTTTGCTTTGTTTTATATCATGTGTGATCACATCGTTTATATTCATTTCTTATTTATAGAAGAGAATACGACTTGGAGGACTGAATGTGTGTTTGTGTACATGATTGTGTTACACTGTTGAGCCCGAGTGTTATCATTTATGTTTTTAAAACATTAAAGACTTTGTTAATATATTTCATCGTGCGGTTATGGACTCGTAACTGTTGTGATAATAGAGACTTTTCAATAATAAATATTTTTTATAGCAACTAATATATATTGTTGAACAAGTATTTTATATACACCCATCACATGTATGGTCACTTTTTCATACAGTGTGATAGGGACTGAAACAAAAGTGTAACTGTGTAACGCGAGCTCATGAAGCACTCACGGGCAGACCTGCAATGAGTAAATGAGAGTAAAGAGGGCAAACAGACACACGCACTCTGACTTTTATTTTTCACCCTAGACTGTAAAAACGTAAGGGATTTAATGATTCAAATGTTAGAAAATGCATTATTATTAGTATTATCATTTTATTATTTAAAAGTATATATATTTATCCTTTTATAAATTCTCTCATTTTAAAACTGCTGCTGTACGGTTTTCTCGGTGCCCTAATCAGATCTTCCATAGAATCTTTGTCCCATTCCCTCTCAGGAGTTTTGTGTATCGCATCCATGTCTATGTATTTCACAGCTCTGATGCTCCGCAGATATGATGGGGAAGCCCTATTTATCTATGCTGAACGCAATCTGATACCCATGCCCTACAACACGGACGTGGGGGCTAGACCGTAAAATCGCCGAAACATTCTACAAACATTCATTCCTCAACAAACACCGGACGGCAGTGGTGTAGTGGTGCCTGGAGAAGTGGGTATACGCTTTATTTTATGAACCCCCCCCCCCCCCCTTTTTTTTTTACCGACGTTTTGGGGTAGGGGAGCGGCACAACCTAACACGATCCACGTGGGGTTTAGAGTACATTTTTATCCACATTATTTTCACACTGATCTAGTACAAATATGTGGCTTTGTTTTTCATATTTACAGTGTATACATGTTTCGTTATTTAGCTCAAAAGAAAGGAAGTGAAATGTGACAACATGCCCCGTAAGTGGGGTACATTGTAACATCCGAGGGGCACGTTGTAACACGACCATATGACAGCTTAAAATGTTATCTGATCGAATGAAAAAATGTACACAACAAACTAAAATATTTGTCAATAGAATAAATGCATTAACTTTTTCAAATAAAGTAATGACGTTTAATAAAAAAATCTAATTTTGGAGTTTGACAATGAACACATCGCAACCATGCTTGGAACGGCCCTGATCGCAACACACTGTACAGTAGTTCAAAACAATGTAGTGTTTAATTAGTTTTTAATCCGTGGTTTTAAACAAGCATATTCATGAGATAATTTATATATTATTGCTTGAATTAAACGTTTAAAAATAGTGCTAGAAATTTTATAATTAAGAAAATTAAACAGACCTAGGCATTTGAAAAGTCATAGTGAAATGTGTCTAATATTGTGTCTTTATTTCAAACGACCGCGACCCGAATATCATAAAAAAAATATTTTTGCATGACCCCTAACCGCGGGCACCTGCTCATTTTGGATCAACCCGCGCATCACTATACAGGTGACTGTCTTCTGATGGTTTGCGAAACTGATAAATAACAAATTGCAGATTAAAATAATAGCATATTTGTCTCATTTTAAATGAATACTTAAAACTGAATTGAAAAGTGTACTTTAGCCAGAAATTTAGGCTACTTTTTATTATGATAAAATAAATATTCAGCAATATCTTCAAAAGGCTTTTAAATTTTGGCGCACTCTTTTCTCTGCCTAGTGCTGCTATGGCAACTAGTAATTTTGGTTAAGCTAGCATGTGTGGAAATGTTTAAACCACGCATGTTACAACTAACCCCGCGTTAGTTTGTGCCCCGCGCTACTGGGGTGCGGCAGATGGAACGGGCGCAATCAAATATATTTCAAAGCAAGCCGACGCCACGGTCCTGACTGCAGCATTGCTGTCTTTATTGGGTGTTTTTAGCGAATATTTACATTTATTCACATATGACTGGATGTGGTGGACTCTCATGATTTTGGCTAATGCAGGACACTAATGGTGCGCATCAGAGGCGATTTAGAAGTGGGTATACGCAAATCCGCCTGATAAAGAAGTGGGTATACGCCGTATACCTGCGTATACCCTCCACTACACCACTGCCGGACGGTCACGCACAGCTGCTGTATTTCTCTACCCGGATGACAACCAAACACCGGATGGTCACGCAAAAACCCATAAACCCGTCAGGAGTTAATCCCGCAACTGTTAAACTACATCGTAAATTTGATGCAACAACCATAAACCCGTCATAAATTAATCCCGCACCTGTTAAACCCTGTCGTTAATCCTCTCAACAACCCATAAACCTGTCATCCGTTGACGTCGCACCTGCTCAATCCATCAAAACAAGGTCAGTAGAGTTCACTAGGTCAACGAGGGGTCAAACACGTGGGTGGGCACCGTGGGAAAGGGCGGGGGAGGGGCGTGGGGGAGGGGAAAGGTCAAAAGGTCAAAGTCATCAATCAAATTTTGACAGAAGGATAGCCCTATCACTACTCTTGTGAATGCTGTCTACATTGCGCACAGACATCATTAGCATATACATCATCGCCTATATAATTATTTAATATTGTATTCATTTCTACAGATATATATATATATATATATATATATATATATATATATATATATATATATATATATATAGGAAGCTTTAAATTATTACTTAACGAAATAAAACAAATTGAAAACAAAAACTCGTTTATGTAATCAGTAAAGATAAATTTCTCTCTCAAGGCGCATCCAAAAAGGTATTGTACTTGAGGAGCAGAGATATAATATTCTTGATACTTCAAACATCCGTGTTCTGTTCTATAAATTCTGACAATTAAAAAAATCAGGCTCTCATGAAATCATGAAATCAATTACTATCTTTGTTCAAGACTGGAAGTAAATCTAACCATTTATATATGGCTATAGTTTATTCAGTTAGTCAGTATTGTTGTGTTCTCCCTGTTTTATTAGTTTAATATTCATAAACAAGTGCCATTGTTTTTCAAAACATTTTTTAAAAGAAATAATTCAACCCCCCAAAATTTTGTTTGCCTATGTCACAATATGAGATAAATCCAGCCCTGTAAATGATACTGATTTTTGTTGCCAAACTGGTTTGGAAGCGTTCTTGAATAAACAAGTAAATTGAACTTTTATGCCTGTATGACTGACAATTTTATTGACCACTGAGAAAGCATAGATTTGGTATGTTGGTTCATACCATGTAGAAAAACTACATTTTAAAAAATTGCTTAGATGTAGTAAACTACTTTTGCCGTGTTGCTGTAGCTTAGCTTAGCTAAGGAATGGGAAACCACTTCAACACTGTTATACGTCATCATACATTGTTACATCCTAATGTTACATCAGAGGACATGCGCCGATGTTTATCACACACTTCAAGATGTTGAAAAAAATGGTGTCGCGTTGCAAAAAGTACAAATGTACGGTGTACGCACTGTTAATTCACATGTACACATATGGCCGTAAGCAAAACAAACAATGCGTTACCACATGCTCGGCAAATTGCAAATCAGTGGTGTAGTGGTGCCTTGAGAAGTGGGTATATGCTTCATTTGTGAATTTCCTTTTGAACTTTCCATTTGAGCGCATTCGTTTACTGGATCCTTGGACTGAAATGTTTAAAGGGGTTCACTGGTTTAAGAAATTTCTGGTCGTAAAAATCTGCTTCTTTTTAATTGTAAGGTATTGTTTTCATTATTATGTACTGATTTAAATGACTGGGGTGTGGGAGACAAGGCGGGTGCAATTATCAAATACATTTCAAAGCAAGGCGGCACCACGGTCCTGACTGCATCATCGCTGTCTTTATTGGGTGTTTTTAGCAATTATTTCGATTTATTCACATATGAGTTGATGTGGTGGACTGCCATGATTTTGGCTAATGCAGGACACTACTAAATAATGCGCATCAGAGGGGATTTAAAAAGTGGGTGTACGCAAAGTAGCCTTATATACGCCGTATACTGTACCTGCGTATACCGTCCACTACACCATTGCAAATTCCCGCGCCACATGGTCTTTCATGTTTCTAACATGCAGTCAAGTGTATATGACATAAAAATATATTTTGTAATATCAATCAGTGCAATCAGTGCTATCTGCTAGCAAGCTTTAGCGTTTTTTTTTTTTTTGCAAACGTTTATTTACGGAACAACACCATAAACACAAACACAAGATTGAAGGTAATATACATATAGTGAAAAATTGTCATAAAAATCCTTATTAATGGCAAAAATTACTTATATTGATGAGTCTGCTTGCTCGAGTGAGCAGCCATGTTGGAAAATGGAAATCTCTTAGCCCTTCGTTTGAAGTGAGGTCCTGAAAAATCTTTGTTTGGAGGGCTATCTGGCCCTTCCCCTTCCCCCTACCCCTCAAACTAAACGAGAAATGAGACACCCCTACCCCTTCACGTAAATGCGCCAAACGGAGGGGAAGGGCAAAGTGTAGGGGTAAGGGGTAGAATTGGGATTGAGCCTTAGTGTAGTGAAGCTTCATTTAATAACTGTAAGCTTAGCTCACTACATTTTCTAAGTAGCTTGCTTAACACTGCTGACCACTACTGAAGCATTTTATTTTGTAATGCATCCGGTTTTAAAGGATCTAAAGGATTTTTAGGATTTAATATCGCTACAACTTTGCACACATTAATACGGCAACGACTTTACAAGGACTTTTTATTATCTTTTTTTTGTTTTTGATAACAGATTCTTAACAACAATGCCAAAAAATATATATATATAAATATGTATTTATTCAAGTGATCAGAAATGTACATTATATTTTCTTTTTACACTTTAGCCAACAACTTTAGACATTGTTACAGTCCAGTATGTCCACCCTGACACAGCCTGAAGAACTTCGGTTTAACTGTAAACAGTCCCTTTTCCTTCAATTATTCTTAAAGAAAAAATAAAGGGCATTGGCAGCTCGCCATCAAAATGTACAGCACCAGAATCACAAAAACAAATCTTAATAATAACAACAACAACAATAATAATAATAATAATAATAATAATAATAATAAACAAAATAATTTTTGACACTACAAAAACTATAGTTTATAATTCTCCTCTTTACTCAAATAAATTTTTAGTGTATCTAAAATTGTATATATGGTAATAAAAAGACGAGCTACCTCTCAAACATGCATATATTAATTTGATGTTGCTTTAAAACGTTGAAATATATAATGTATTTTGTTCTGAAGATGAAAGTTGCAGAGTTAGTAATGTGTAACTGCCCGCGGCGCCGACAGGATCATTTGATTTTTTTTCCATTATAAATGTGGATACAGCTTGCAATACTCATTAAAAAATTAGGCATTGTTCAAAACTTGGCTATTTTACATATTTCTTTTATTTCTTTTATACAACCACAATAAAAAAAAATAAATAAAAAAAACGTGTATTTGTAAAAAAAATGGAAACAAGATGCTGCTTTAAGGGCGCATCACAGAAATTGTCTGAAATTCTGCATATAGGCTGCTTTTTGGTAATTCTATTTCCTTTCGTTTTGTTAATTCATTATTAATTCAGAAAAAATATATTTCGCATATGGCCCTAATTTATTTATTATTATATATAGCTTTATAAGGTTTTTCTCTCTCTCTGCACAAGCTCTGTGCGTGATGTGTGTGATGTTCTGATGTTTATACTGCTTTTTGCTTGTGTACAATTAACCCCTGAAAACGAATTTAGCTGTTTTTAATGAGTCACAGCCACGTATCAATTCAAAATTAATTGTAATTTAACATTATCTTGTTGGTTAATAATAATATAACAATGTCGGTTGTCGGTTGGGAAAAATAAAATATCCAAAATCAACATTTCTATTTCCAATGCAGTCTAATAAATGTTCATCAGGAAAAAAAAAAAGAAAAAAAAGAAAAGGAAATAATATTACAACTGCACCTGCTTATGAATAGCTTTTTGCTATTCGTTTGAACTGTACTTTCAGGAAAGATGAAATCATTTAACTATTGTTAACGGCAGGGATGGACTGGGATTAAAATTCGGCCCTGGACAAATCCAGCCCATCTGGCCCATGAGTTCCCCCGTGAAAGTTTTGTTGGGTCATAGGGCCATAAATTAGAGTTAATAAATGTATGAAAAAAACGGGACAGAAACGAATAATGATAGAAATTGCTGAATTCAAATTTTAAAAACTTAATAATGCATTTTTGTCACATAGAAATGAACACAGTAAAGCACTCATTTTAAGCTAGAATGCAGGAAATTCATTGCTAATAAATTCTGTAAAAAAAATCTTTCTGTAATAAAAAATAATTTTCTCGTTCCAAAACTGTTCGACTTACTTTCTTCTGTGAAACACAAAAGATATTTTGTAGAATGTAACCAAACATATCTGGTTATAATTTCTACTGTATAGACATACATTACTGAATTTATCAAATTATCTTCTTTTATGTTCCACAGAATTAAGTGGTATTGAGTAGATTATGACAATTTTCATTTTGGGGTAAAATATCAGTACTTTAATATTTTTAAACATTGAAACAAACACCTTATTTTAGACACTGATATTGATCTTTAATCAGGCTCTTATTGAATTAATATTTTACTTAAATTAAAATTAATTAGAACTATGCTGGAAAAGATTCGCGTTCAAGCACAAGCAATAGGCTGAAACTTGCCACAAAGCACCGGCAAAAGTAAATAACAATAAATGTGTCTGGGAAAGAGTAAGGACAAATCTGAATTATTTATTAATAAACTAGTGTATTCTGAGTCAGTGTGGCAAAGATCTTTTTTTTTTTTTTGGACGCGCCTTTAGAGAGAAATTAATCTTAATTAACATAATGAAAGAGCTTTTGTTTTCGATTTGTTTTATTTCGTTAAGTAATAATTTAAAGCTTTCTATAGATATATTTATCATGTCTGTGAGGCATATATTTCCCTTTATTTTTGTTAAGCGCTCCTGTTCAAGAACGAGACGGAAGAAAGCGCATCATTTTTGTTTTCTTTATTTTATAAAAACACTGTAACGCTTTTTGATTACTCGTACCTTTGTGAGCAAAAATTATGGATAATTTTAAATTGCTTCCACTGAAAAAAAATGCAAGTGGTTGCGCTGGCGCCTTGATGTCCTGCAAAGCGGCTTTAGCTTCCAATTTCTGCACAAACATGTTACTTTAACGTTTAAACTAACATTGTTTTATACTTTAACTGTTTTTATGTCTATAGAATTTATTTTAGACAAGTCGTGATGATTTGAGAAGGCAAACTGATCAAACAGACAATGATCAGTCTTCAGCTTGGCGCTGTTCGTTAAAAAAAGGAGGAAAAATATATTTTTGTCCCGTCCATTGCTTCACCGCTATTTCGAGAATGAACCCAGCATAAATATGCAGATGCCATTCCCAAAACATAGTAGCATGTATGTATCCAAAAAACAAAAGTTTCATACAAATTCTGAATGGATTATAGCCTGGAAAGTGCAAAGCGCGCTCCTTTTATTATTACTAAAAGCGTCACCAATCTTAGTTCATAGAGATCTCACAAAGTTCCGTTATAATTAATAAAGCTCTCTAAACTACACAATGAATCTTGTATTTACATGGCGTCTACACTTAGTCATGAGATGATTCACGAGAGCGCAAAATGGCACTTATTAAAAAATACACTTTTGGGTCGTTTGCTTTTTGCAGTTTGGAATGCACTGTAATGTAAAATAGCGCCGTCTCTCTCTTCGGCGATCAACCCACTACTCCACCGGCCCACCGGGAATGTCCCGGTACTCCCGCTGGCCAGTACATCCCTGGTTAACAGTATTTGTGACCAACGCCCAGAGCTGTGTTTGGCTACAGAATGTTGTTCCTTGCGCCACCTGGTGGATATTATATGAAGCGCAACAACGTTTAAAAATAAAATCAGAAAAAGCCCCTGCAAAAGCCCCGTGACCACACGTGCCGAATTGCAGGCTGCCGCGTGAAAATAGACGCATTTTTAATGGCCAGATCTGTACGTGCTTGCGGCTTATCTTTTGATCAGATGCGCATAAAAGTTATGTTCGTTCCTACAGCAACAGCAGAGTTTTCTTTCACAACCATCCTGGGTCCAATTCGATTACAGTTTTTCTCAGTTACTTTGGTGAATTTCTCAAATCTTCCTTAATATTTGCAAAGAAGTATATGCAAAAAAACAATTCATAATAATTTACTCAAATTGCAAAAGCCTGTAATTTACTCAAAATCTTTAGTTAAGCTCTCAAAACTAAGCATTTATGTCAATGAACATATCAGTGCCATTAGAATAAAAAGTCCTTGTATCATTGTTTACAAACAAGATGATTAGGTATTATGTCTATATAACTGTCAGGCTCGGGGCAAGGAGAGAGAGAGATATGGTGAACTTAAAGGGTCTTTAATAAATGAACTCAAATGAAAAGGAACACATTCAGAATACAAATAACATCATAATGAAAATAGGAAAACAAACAAAAGGCTGGATGAACTTAACTTGAAGGTAAACAGAATGACAGGCAGGCAAGTAGGTTGGTTTGGTAGGCGAAAGGTTTAGAGTCCAGTGTCTATCGAGTAGATCTGACAGTTTGTGAGTGAGAGTGCTGTGTATTTGTAGAGGGGACTGATGAGGAGCGGCAGGTGCAGGTGATCAGTAGGCTGGTGATTGGGAACGAGTGGGCGTGGTGAAGGAACCTGACGGTCCGGATGTGTTGCTGACAATAACAGTGCACACTATTACCTGCTGTAAACTATGGCAACAGTTTGAATGACAGGGACTGTATAAAAATGCAGAAGACTTCGCTTATGTATGCCATATATACATTTCAAAGTACAAATTTACACATAACGGTATGCGGGATATTGATTGAAAGAGACTGTTTCAAAATGTTTGAATTATTGAGGATATAGTCGATCTCCCAATATTTAGCTGCACCCTTCAGCCATTTTAAGGCCATGATTACATTTTTTTCCCAGTTACTTTGGTACATTTCTCAGATCAGAATTGAAATTCTACCAGAAAGACTCGGGAGAATTTATACTATACCGATTACGTTTATGTAGAAGCTTGGCAAGCAATCAGGTTCTTTGGCGTAGGCCCCGTTCGTAACTCGCGTTCAGAGGGTACGGAAACAGCGAGTCCCGCCTGAAGACGAAGGCGGGGGCGCCGCTCACCCCCAAAGATAGGTGGACTTTAGGATCCACCGGAACGGGGCCCACCCCAAAGGACGGTTTTAAAATTACCTAATCGGTCGTGAATCCTGGGGTTCCTGGCTTAGATGGAGAAAGAAAGAGAAACAAAATTAGATTTAGATGAGTGCCATTTATGGTTATCTTAAATGAACCACTAACTGTTTTTTTTTAATTATTTATTTATTTATTTATTTTTATATCTATCGTGAAAATGAACATATACTCCTGGTATCCTTGATTGCGACGTGAAACAGGGCCGTCCTTTGATAGAACACGTGGCCCACAGGCCATCTTTGATAGAACGCATGGGCCACAGGCCATCTTTTGATAGAACACATGGGCCACAGGCCATCTTTTGATAGAACACATGGGCCACAGGCCATCTTTTGATAGAACGCTTGGGCCACAGGCCATCTTTTGATAGAACGCTTGGGCCACAGGCCATCTTTTGATAGAACGCTTGGGCCACAGGCCATCTTTTGATAGAACGCTTGGGCCACAGGCCATCTTTTGATAGAACGCTTGGGCCACAGGCCATCTTTTGATAGAACGCTTGGGCCACAGGCCATCTTTTGATAGAACACATGGGCCACAGGCCATCTTTTGATAGAACGCATGGGCCACAGGCCATCTTTTGATAGAACACATGGGCCACAGGCCATCTTTTGATAGAACACATGGGCCACAGGCCATCTTTTAATAGGACGCGTGGCCGCTGGCCATCCTTTGATAGAACACATGGGCCACAGCCCGTCTTTTGATAGAACGCATGATTGAATACACAGGCCCTCTTTTGATAGAACGCATGGTTGAATACACAGGCCATCTTTTGGTAGAACGCATGATTGAATACGCAGGCCGTCTTTTGATAGAATGCATGATTGAATACGCAGGCCATCTTTTGATAGAACGCATGGGCCACGGGCCGTCTTGATAGCTTTGGTATTTACCATAATTACGATAGCGCATGAAGGCAGCATAAGCTGCAGCCACGTGAACCTATAGCGTGTACAGCTGTTTGACGGACGTATAACCCGCAGGCCATCTTGCTTTAGTAGCTAGCCATACAATTTGTGAAAGTGCCAACCGCTTTGGCAAAACACCACCACCAGTAGAAAAATAGGATTTTACCTAGATCGAGACTGGAGAGCTTGCTGGGCTTCGAGGATGGAGGTACGGGAGCGACAGCATTGGTGAGCACCGCGGGTTCATGTCGACGCTCGGCCGCTCGGCTCTCTCCGGCTTGGGTTGGCGCGTGTAGCGCGAGCGCGCTGGCGATCAGAGCCTCATGCCGCCGCTTGAGCAAGCTCGAGCTCACAGATTCGCCAGACTGAGCTCTAGCCGCTGCTTCTGTCTACCGCCGCCAGCGAGACGACGGTACATTGTTACGACTCCTGCGCCGCAAACACATCCGCAGAGGGGGAGAACCGCACGGTTCACGTTAAACTATGCCGACAGCCGTTTTTAATGAAGTAACCATGGTATCCGTGATAAATCCTGTCAGTTTGAGAGAGTTTAACGGCTCTGCTCCTTGCAAACTGCAGCTGGATTCCAGTTTCACGGCTGTGAGCTGGAGCGACAGCATCTGCGAACTCAGACATGGTAAGCGCTACCCTTTAAAGCTACAGTAAATTACATGATTGGGAGATGAGGAGGTAATTAGTGACGCGACCGATTGAGTCTTCCTGGCAGAACTTGCGCTAGCTTCATTTCTCAAAACTACCTGTTCAATCTTCACATCATTGTGTCACTTGTGCACATAAAAAAAAACAGTTTCTCATTTCTTTGAACAAGTTGCAAATGCTTTGGTATATCTATGCAAATGATTATGTACAATTCTCTCGCTCGCTCAGCCCGCCAGCCCGGAAGGGAACCGTCGCCGCCGCAGCCGGCCAAGAGGACCCCGCCGCCGGCCAGCGCTGCTAGCTTCGGACAGCGGGAGAGATGGTGAGTCCCCCTCTCAAACCGCTAACCTCTTCTATGATGTGTTCCAACAGGCCAGCCAGGGGGGCTCTTTCGCCAAGGAACAGCGGGAGGACGATCGTTTAAAGCATTGTTGGAGCCAAGTCAGAGCCATCGACGGCAATGACGTCCTCCCACGGCCCCATCCTCTCCCGCATTTCATCGTCCGAAGCGGTCTGCTATACTTCGTTGCCCAGCGACAGGGGGAGGAGAAGGAGCTTCTAGTCGTGCCCCGAACGAAGACGGAGACTATCCTGGAGTTGGCCCATTCCCATCCAATGGCAGGTCACCTGGGGGCAGCGAATACCATTCAGCGGATCCGGGGCCGCTTCCACTGGCCGGGCCTGGAGGCCGATGTGAAGGGGTTCTGTAAAGCCTGCCCGACCTGCCAGCGCACGGCACCCAGAAGTCCTCCCCCCAGCCCGCTGATTCCTTTACCCATCATTGAGGTGCCCTTCGAGCGGATTGGACTGGATCTTGTAGGGCCGTTGCCTAAGTCTGCCCGAGGACATGAACACATCCTCGTCATCTTGGATTACGCCACTCGGTATCCGGAAGCAGTCCCCCTGAGGAAAGCCACAGCAAAAGCCATCGCCCAGGAACTGTTTCTGTTGGCCAGCCGGGTTGGCATCCCGACCGAGATCCTGACTGACCAGGGAACACCGTTCATGTCACGGCTAATGGCTGACCTCTGCAGGCTGCTGCGGGTGAAACAGTTGAGGACGACCGTCTACCACCCGCAGACCGACGGACTCATTGAGCGCTTCAATCAAACCCTCAAACAGATGCTCGGAAGGGTAGCGGCCGAGGACAAGCGCGATTGGGACCTCATGAACCCCTACGTCCTCTTTGGCATCCGTGAGGTCCCCCAAGCCTCAACTGGTTTCACCCCCTTTGAGCTCCTGTTCGGCCGCCAGCCACGGGGGCTGCTGGATGTCGGGAGCTTGGGAGCAGCATCCTGCCCCCCACCACACAGTCATCGAACACGTCAAACAGATGAGGGAACGGATTGATCGTGTCATGCCATTAGTCCGGGAGCATCTCAGCAAGGCACAGCAGGCCCAACAACGCCACTACGATCGGGCAGCCCAACCACGGGAGTTCCAACCGGGAGACAGGGTGATGGTCTTGGTCCCCACCTCCGCCTGTAAGTTCCTGGCAACCTGGCAAGGTCCATACACAGTAGTGGAGAAGGTTGGACCAGTTACCTACCGGATATGCCAACCTGGACGGAGACAAGCAGAGCAGTTATATCACATCAACTTACTGAAGAAATGGCAAGGGACCCGGGACCAGCTCGCCGCCCTCAGTCTCACCGATCCCGTGGTTGTCGACATGGATCCCCATCTGTCGGCTGTCCAGAAGACCGAGCTGCAGCACCTGGTCAGTCAGTTCCAGGATGTGTTCTCCTCCAGGCCCGGGCAGACCAACGTCACCCACCACGACATCAGGATGCCCCCGGGAGTGATCGTCAGGCAACGGCCCTACCGAGTCCCAGAAGCTCGTCGGCAGGCTATAGAGGATGAAATCCAGGAAATGCTGAAGTTGGGGGTAATCGAACCATCTTGCAGCCCATGGTCCAGCCCCATTGTGATGGTACCCAAGCCGGATGGCACCCTCCGCTTCTGCAATGACTTCCGCCGCCTCAACGAAGTCTCCGAATTCGACGGCTATCCCATGCCTCAGGTTGACGAGCTATTGGACCGCCTGGGGAAGGCCCGGTACATCTCCACCCTGGATCTGACCAAGGGATACTGGCAAGTACCACTTACATCCTCTGCTAAACCGAAAACTGCTTTTTCCACCCCTAGTGGCCACTGGCAGTACCGGACCCTCCCCTTCGGCCTGCATGGGGCGCCTGCCACGTTTCAGTGCATGATGGACATCATTCTGAGGCCCCACCAAGCTTACGCGGCGGCCTACCTAGATGATGTCGTCATCCATTCCGAGGCATGGGACGAACATCTGGAACGTCTGCGGAGGGTGCTCTCAGAGCTCCGGCGGGCTGGACTAACCGCCAACCCCCGCAAATGCCACCTAGCGCTATCAGAAGCGAAGTACCTGGGCTTCCAGGTCAGCCGTGGGCTCATCCGACCCCAGGACAAGAAGGTGGAGGCGATCCGTTCCGCTCCAAAACCCCAGACGAAGTCCCAGGTACGAGCCTTTTTGGGGTTGGCGGGGTATTATCGCTGTTTTATCCCCAACTTCTCCTCTTTAGCCGCCCCCCTGACAGACCTGACCAGGAAGGGGCAGCCAGAGAAGATCTGTTGGACGACAGCCACGAAGGAGGCCTTCGTTCGGCTCAAGACGGCCCTCTCCTCGTCGCTGGTGCTCCGCGCTCCCGACTTCGGCTGCCCCTTCCTGCTGCAGACGGATGCCTCCGATACCGGACTGGGAGCCGTCCTGTCACAGATCCAGGAAGGTGAGGAGCACCCCATAATTTACATCAGCAGGAAGCTGTCCAAGGCAGAAAAGAACTACGCCGCCGTCGAGAAGGAGGCCCTGGCCATCAAGTGGGCAGTCCTGGAGCTGCACTACTACCTCCTTGGCCGTAAGTTCACCCTGGTGACCGACCATGCCCCCCTACAGTGGATGGCTCGGGCCAAGGACATCAACGCCAGGGTGACCCGCTGGTTCCTCGCGCTCCAGGATTTCCACTTTGAAGTGCGACATCGGGCCGGGGCCGCCAACGCCAATGCCGATGGACTCTCGCGGATGTGGACAGCTTTTGCAGGTCTGTCAGGGGTCATTCCCTCACCCCTACTGTCTACTCTCGTTCCCAGGGCCAGAACGACGCTTGGGGGGGGGGGGGATGTGACTATTCTCTCTGGGCTCATCAGCGTCGCCCTGGCTACCAACGCAGCACACCTGCACGTCCTCATCGTGGGCTGATCGGTCACAGCTGGCGATCCTCATTAAGTGGCTTGAAAGGCCACCAGCGCTCACACTTCGACAGACGACTGTCTCATGCTGAACGTACTGGTTCTAATCGCTTGTCTCTCCTTTCTCAGAAGGCAGCGAGTGACCGACAGCCCTATTGAGCACGCCTGGACACCCACCTTCACGAGCACGAGGACTTCACAGGAGCACCAGCCACGAAGCAACATTCACCTTAATTCCCCCTTCACCTCTCAATGTACTTTTTAATAAATCCACCCTCCGGGGCTTTTGTTCACTATCCACCTTGTTGTATGTTTTCTCCCCCGTGACTATATATATATATATATATATATATATTCCTCTCACCCTACTCTCCATTTCTTAACCCCACTGAGGAGTTTTTCTCAGCATAGAGATGGAAAGTATATGATTGCCAACCACATACAGATGACCCAACAAATTACAGTACAAACAGTAAAAGCGTAAATGTGAATCTTGTCCAGTGTCTTGCAATCAAACTCCCACATACACTAAGGTGTAACCTACAACAGCCTAACTTTACAATAATTGTCATCAAAACTTTAGCCATAGTTCACATCAGAACATCCCTCCATAGTACACTGTTATATTGACAACATGACTAAGCAATTTGACTGTCTTATCCGTACACAATGACACAAGGACTTGTCATTCTGATGGCACTGACATGTTCATTGACACAGACATTTATTTTTGAGAGATGAACTAAGGATTTTGAGCAAGAGACTGGCTTTTGCAGGTAATCCAAGTTGTTTTGCTATTTGTACTAATTGTTTTGAGAAATGCATTTACTGTTATGCAAATATCAAGGATGATTCGAGAAATGTGACTGAGAAAAGTGACTGAGAAAAACTGCAACAACATGGTCCACAATAGTGGCCCTTATTTCATCTAATATGTACCTCTGTCCTTGGCCTCTTCTGCCTCTACATCTGTTTTGCCTCTTTACCCTACCACCATGCATCCTTACTCTTTTTGTTCTCGGCTGTTAACCCTGATTGTTTTTTAGATGTTCATCCATTGTCAGAATTTGTAACTCTTGTGTTGTCCTCACTCTATATGCTTTCCAATTGAAGGTCCATGGGATGCACCTTTGAGCTATTTCAGAGAACTGGTTTATAATTGGTCTATATTCTCTTCATTAGTGAAGGTCAAGATTCACTAGCACAATTCATGGCAAATTTACAAAACGTCTAATAGAAATGTGTAAAAAATATACTTGACAGTTTATGACAACTAGATCAACCATTTTGCATTTAATGACTTATATGATGAACTAATGACTTGAGGTTTTGAGGGGTAAGACAGTTGCACAGAGAACTATTTAATACATTTTGAGCAACATGATATTAGCAACTGATAATGTAGGTGTCACGAATTGGTCATCCTGTCATCATAAACTCTTGCACTACACATCATGGACTTCATTCCCCATAAGCCACTGCACTAATCACTGCATTCACCTCCTCCTTGTTTCTCACTGCACTGATTACCGCTCACACCTGCACCTCATTTCTGGGACTGCATTTAAGCCACTCTCACACACAGCTTCTTCGCGAAGTCTTGTATTGCCCCGGCTGCATTTCTGAGCGTTTCGTCCCGTGTTTGTTTTCCCGTGTTTGATTCCTGGACTCCCTCCCGTGTTTGATTCTCGCTGCCAGCCCCGACCATTCTACCTGTGTTTGACTAAGATTTCTGCCTGCCCCTTTGTGTCTGTTTGCCTGAATAAAATGCTGCGACTGGATCCGATCATCTCTGACCTTCCTTGTGACAGTAGGAAACCGCAGACACAAATGTGCATAATCAGTTGCAGAAATGTACCAAGTAATTGCAATTTGTTCGAAAGAATGAGAAACTGCTTTTATGATGTGCACAAGTGACTATATGATGTGTGTCACGTATTGGTCGTCTTGTCATCATTAACTCTTCCACTACACATCATGGACTTCATTCCCCACAAGCCACTGCACTAATCACTGCATTCACCTGCTCCTTGTTTCTCACTGCACTGATTACCGCTCACAGCTGCACCTCATCACACTGACTGCATTTAACCCCCTGGGGCCGAAGGTCACGCCGGGGTGACCAACCTACTTTTTTTAAGATCAGCGCAAAAGACACTAAAAATGCTCTGTCGGTTTAAGTCATACACATTAGAGATATACATCAATGGAAACTGTAAAGCGTGTACTTTTATTTGGGCACACTCAAAAGAACAGCAGAAAGTTGTGTTTTTTTTATTTAGAATAAAGAAAACAAACAGGGTGATTTCTGTTTTCTCTGTCTCCGTGAACTGCTTTTAGAAATGCGTCACTTATATCATTCAAACACGGTGAATATTTAGCACACAAACATAAAAGTGGAATCTACTGAAAGCTTGAGATTTATGCTTTTAAACAAAGTAAGTTTTATCAAAAACAAATAATCTGTGATAAATTAATCTATATGAAACCAAGGAGATGTCTAGTCTATCCAGTTCCAACTAATTATCTCTAATGTGACCGCGCCCACTATCACGAAATCTTTTGCCATGCAAATTAGCCATGTGCTACTAGCGAGGCAAGGACCGGATTATCTGTACGCGAAGAAACTCCCACATCACCGCAAGAAAGCAACATGACTTCAAGTTCATCTTGGTTACAGTTTGTTACTGAATGAAGATATGCTGTGAGGAATAAGACTTACATGTACCTCAATCCTAAGAAGGACGCGATGCGATGCAAACCCAGCAGGAGGAGACATTTACATGAGTAAGTTTTACTTTCATTTTCCTACTAGCTTTCGCTGTTATTTACTTTGACAAAACATGTACACATTTTACTAGTTAGACTTATTCCAAACTAAAATTCCTGACTTTATCAAATGAAACATTATGAAGTACGTTTGATTGCATTGCATCTCTTACAATGGCAGGATATTTATAATGTTCTAGAAAAACGATGTGATTATGACTGTGAGATGCATTTATGACGATATCTTTATGAATGTAGAATCATACTTTATTTATTTATTTTATTGTATAACAGTGTAAAAGTAATATGAGTGCTTACACTGAATGTGTGTTTACATCACGTTTATTAGTAATATAGTGCTAAACGATAATTATTAGTTTCTTAGATATTACATGTCCTTTTTTTTTACATTAGTACAAATTCTAGAGTATAGACTGTATTCTGACAGATGATCCTGATATGATTTTTGGTTTGTTTTGTTTTTGTAGTGATCTCAAACCTGCTCAAAAGATGAATCCTGCCCTCTTTCCCTTGAGTCCCTTCAAACTGTTTTCCTCTGAGAGCACTAGAAACTTGAGATGTTCAACTACACTGATATTCTAGTGTAAAACAAGTTTTTGACTTTTTTTGTATTTTTTTAAGGGCACACAAAATAGCAGGTAAGATTTGTTTCATTTGTTGAACAGAATTCAGAAGAAGTTTTCAGAAATGCCACAAAGTCTGTGCACATCTGTGTGGTAAGATGAGGGAGCTCAATAATGTGTCTTTGACCTTCATTATGTATGTTTTGTTTATACAGTGATAGTAAATAAAATAAAAATAATCTAAAACTCCATTCTCTGAGCCACCTAGCGCTATCAGAAGCGAAGTACCTGGGCTTCCAGGTCAGCCGTGGGCTCATCCGACCCCAGGACAAGAAGGTGGAGGCGATCCGTTCCGCTCCAAAACCCCAGACGAAGTCCCAGGTACGAGCCTTTTTGGGGTTGGCGGGGTATTATCGCTGTTTTATCCCCAACTTCTCCTCTTTAGCCGCCCCCCTGACAGACCTGACCAGGAAGGGGCAGCCAGAGAAGATCTGTTGGACGACAGCCACGAAGGAGGCCTTCGTTCGGCTCAAGACGGCCCTCTCCTCGTCGCTGGTGCTCCGCGCTCCCGACTTCGGCTGCCCCTTCCTGCTGCAGACGGATGCCTCCGATACCGGACTGGGAGCCGTCCTGTCACAGATCCAGGAAGGTGAGGAGCACCCCATAATTTACATCAGCAGGAAGCTGTCCAAGGCAGAAAAGAACTACGCCGCCGTCGAGAAGGAGGCCCTGGCCATCAAGTGGGCAGTCCTGGAGCTGCACTACTACCTCCTTGGCCGTAAGTTCACCCTGGTGACCGACCATGCCCCCCTACAGTGGATGGCTCGGGCCAAGGACATCAACGCCAGGGTGACCCGCTGGTTCCTCGCGCTCCAGGATTTCCACTTTGAAGTGCGACATCGGGCCGGGGCCGCCAACGCCAATGCCGATGGACTCTCGCGGATGTGGACAGCTTTTGCAGGTCTGTCAGGGGTCATTCCCTCACCCCTACTGTCTACTCTCGTTCCCAGGGCCAGAACGACGCTTGGGGGGGGGGGGGATGTGACTATTCTCTCTGGGCTCATCAGCGTCGCCCTGGCTACCAACGCAGCACACCTGCACGTCCTCATCGTGGGCTGATCGGTCACAGCTGGCGATCCTCATTAAGTGGCTTGAAAGGCCACCAGCGCTCACACTTCGACAGACGACTGTCTCATGCTGAACGTACTGGTTCTAATCGCTTGTCTCTCCTTTCTCAGAAGGCAGCGAGTGACCGACAGCCCTATTGAGCACGCCTGGACACCCACCTTCACGAGCACGAGGACTTCACAGGAGCACCAGCCACGAAGCAACATTCACCTTAATTCCCCCTTCACCTCTCAATGTACTTTTTAATAAATCCACCCTCCGGGGCTTTTGTTCACTATCCACCTTGTTGTATGTTTTCTCCCCCGTGACTATATATATATATATATATATATATATTCCTCTCACCCTACTCTCCATTTCTTAACCCCACTGAGGAGTTTTTCTCAGCATAGAGATGGAAAGTATATGATTGCCAACCACATACAGATGACCCAACAAATTACAGTACAAACAGTAAAAGCGTAAATGTGAATCTTGTCCAGTGTCTTGCAATCAAACTCCCACATACACTAAGGTGTAACCTACAACAGCCTAACTTTACAATAATTGTCATCAAAACTTTAGCCATAGTTCACATCAGAACATCCCTCCATAGTACACTGTTATATTGACAACATGACTAAGCAATTTGACTGTCTTATCCGTACACAATGACACAAGGACTTGTCATTCTGATGGCACTGACATGTTCATTGACACAGACATTTATTTTTGAGAGATGAACTAAGGATTTTGAGCAAGAGACTGGCTTTTGCAGGTAATCCAAGTTGTTTTGCTATTTGTACTAATTGTTTTGAGAAATGCATTTACTGTTATGCAAATATCAAGGATGATTCGAGAAATGTGACTGAGAAAAGTGACTGAGAAAAACTGCAACAACATGGTCCACAATAGTGGCCCTTATTTCATCTAATATGTACCTCTGTCCTTGGCCTCTTCTGCCTCTACATCTGTTTTGCCTCTTTACCCTACCACCATGCATCCTTACTCTTTTTGTTCTCGGCTGTTAACCCTGATTGTTTTTTAGATGTTCATCCATTGTCAGAATTTGTAACTCTTGTGTTGTCCTCACTCTATATGCTTTCCAATTGAAGGTCCATGGGATGCACCTTTGAGCTATTTCAGAGAACTGGTTTATAATTGGTCTATATTCTCTTCATTAGTGAAGGTCAAGATTCACTAGCACAATTCATGGCAAATTTACAAAACGTCTAATAGAAATGTGTAAAAAATATACTTGACAGTTTATGACAACTAGATCAACCATTTTGCATTTAATGACTTATATGATGAACTAATGACTTGAGGTTTTGAGGGGTAAGACAGTTGCACAGAGAACTATTTAATACATTTTGAGCAACATGATATTAGCAACTGATAATGTAGGTGTCACGAATTGGTCATCCTGTCATCATAAACTCTTGCACTACACATCATGGACTTCATTCCCCATAAGCCACTGCACTAATCACTGCATTCACCTCCTCCTTGTTTCTCACTGCACTGATTACCGCTCACACCTGCACCTCATTTCTGGGACTGCATTTAAGCCACTCTCACACACAGCTTCTTCGCGAAGTCTTGTATTGCCCCGGCTGCATTTCTGAGCGTTTCGTCCCGTGTTTGTTTTCCCGTGTTTGATTCCTGGACTCCCTCCCGTGTTTGATTCTCGCTGCCAGCCCCGACCATTCTACCTGTGTTTGACTAAGATTTCTGCCTGCCCCTTTGTGTCTGTTTGCCTGAATAAAATGCTGCGACTGGATCCGATCATCTCTGACCTTCCTTGTGACAGTAGGAAACCGCAGACACAAATGTGCATAATCAGTTGCAGAAATGTACCAAGTAATTGCAATTTGTTCGAAAGAATGAGAAACTGCTTTTATGATGTGCACAAGTGACTATATGATGTGTGTCACGTATTGGTCGTCTTGTCATCATTAACTCTTCCACTACACATCATGGACTTCATTCCCCACAAGCCACTGCACTAATCACTGCATTCACCTGCTCCTTGTTTCTCACTGCACTGATTACCGCTCACAGCTGCACCTCATCACACTGACTGCATTTAACCCCCTGGGGCCGACGGTCACGCCGGGGTGACCAACCTACTTTTTTTAAGATCAGCGCAAAAGACACTAAAAATGCTCTGTCGGTTTAAGTCATACACATTAGAGATATACATCAATGGAAACTGTAAAGCGTGTACTTTTATTTGGGCACACTCAAAAGAACAGCAGAAAGTTGTGTTTTTTTTATTTAGAATAAAGAAAACAAACAGGGTGATTTCTGTTTTCTCTGTCTCCGTGAACTGCTTTTAGAAATGCGTCACTTATATCATTCAAACACGGTGAATATTTAGCACACAAACATAAAAGTGGAATCTACTGAAAGCTTGAGATTTATGCTTTTAAACAAAGTAAGTTTTATCAAAAACAAATAATCTGTGATAAATTAATCTATATGAAACCAAGGAGATGTCTAGTCTATCCAGTTCCAACTAATTATCTCTAATGTGACCGCGCCCACTATCACGAAATCTTTTGCCATGCAAATTAGCCATGTGCTACTAGCGAGGCAAGGACCGGATTATCTGTACGCGAAGAAACTCCCACATCACCGCAAGAAAGCAACATGACTTCAAGTTCATCTTGGTTACAGTTTGTTACTGAATGAAGATATGCTGTGAGGAATAAGACTTACATGTACCTCAATCCTAAGAAGGACGCGATGCGATGCAAACCCAGCAGGAGGAGACATTTACATGAGTAAGTTTTACTTTCATTTTCCTACTAGCTTTCGCTGTTATTTACTTTGACAAAACATGTACACATTTTACTAGTTAGACTTATTCCAAACTAAAATTCCTGACTTTATCAAATGAAACATTATGAAGTACGTTTGATTGCATTGCATCTCTTACAATGGCAGGATATTTATAATGTTCTAGAAAAACGATGTGATTATGACTGTGAGATGCATTTATGACGATATCTTTATGAATGTAGAATCATACTTTATTTATTTATTTTATTGTATAACAGTGTAAAAGTAATATGAGTGCTTACACTGAATGTGTGTTTACATCACGTTTATTAGTAATATAGTGCTAAACGATAATTATTAGTTTCTTAGATATTACATGTCCTTTTTTTTTACATTAGTACAAATTCTAGAGTATAGACTGTATTCTGACAGATGATCCTGATATGATTTTTGGTTTGTTTTGTTTTTGTAGTGATCTCAAACCTGCTCAAAAGATGAATCCTGCCCTCTTTCCCTTGAGTCCCTTCAAACTGTTTTCCTCTGAGAGCACTAGAAACTTGAGATGTTCAACTACACTGATATTCTAGTGTAAAACAAGTTTTTGACTTTTTTTGTATTTTTTTAAGGGCACACAAAATAGCAGGTAAGATTTGTTTCATTTGTTGAACAGAATTCAGAAGAAGTTTTCAGAAATGCCACAAAGTCTGTGCACATCTGTGTGGTAAGATGAGGGAGCTCAATAATGTGTCTTTGACCTTCATTATGTATGTTTTGTTTATACAGTGATAGTAAATAAAATAAAAATAATCTAAAACTCCATTCTCTGAATCTTCTCACATTGTTTCCTATAGTCAAGTCAGACATTGATGGGGCCATTAGGGAGGGCCCTTTTGTCTCTCAGGTGTGAATTGCTAAATATTCATGGGCCATTGCCACACCTATGAATAATCCCTTTCGATCACAAAACATGTTTTATAAAATTTAAATCAATATATTGTTTTCTCTGAACGAGTGAACGAGATGATTTTCACATCATTTGGTTGAAAAAATTCTAGCCTATGACATCCAATTATCTAAAGTCTTGTAAAGAAATGTCCTGTATGTGCTTCATGGCCTTATTACAGTGACTTCAAAACTTTAGATTTTCAATAACCACGCATAAACATAGTTTTCTCAAAAACACAAACATGCACATTAATGTTGCTTGCATATTATTGTAGCCCAATATGTGCTGATTACAATGTAATCTGACTTTAACCATTCATATGTTTTTAAGATACTGAAAAAAGCACAAATGTCAGGGCATGTCAAAACTTCTTCAGGGCCCCAAAACACCTCAGGCCCCAGAGGGTTAAGCTTCTCAGACACACAGCCACCTTGCGAAGTCTTATTGTTCCGTATGGTCTTTATTTCCGAGCGTTTCTTTCCGTGTTTGTTTTACCGTGTATTTGATTCCTGGACTCCCTCCCGTGTTTGATTCTTGCTGCCAGCCCCGACCTTTCTGCTTGTTTTTTGACGACGATTTCTGCCTGCCCCTTTGTGTTTGTTTGTTTGAATAAAATGCTGCAAATGGATCCGCACGTCTCTGACCTTCCCTGTGACAGAAGACTTCGCCGCTACAAGGATCCAGCAGCGAGTATGGTGTCATCCGGTTCCAGCACGAACCCCACTGTACAGATCATGCGTCTCAAGCAGGGTGAGCGGACTATTGAGGAGTATGCAATGGACTTCATCGAATTGGCTAATCAGTCTACTATGGATGATGGATGCCTGATGATTTTCTTCCGTGGATGACTCTTAGAGCCATTGGCTTCACTCATGCCCATGATTAAACCTAACTGGACCTTGCAATATTATATGGATCTTGCTCTTTTGTTGTGTGTCTCTCCTTTTACTGTGGGAATTGTGGAGGAGGACCATCTTCCCACAGTAAGTTCCAGCTCAGAGCCACAGCATAAGATATCTGCCAACCCAGAGCCTGTTCACAAGATGGCCGCCCTTCCTGAGCCTGTTCACAAGATAGCCGCCCCTCCTGAGCATGTTCACAAGATGGCCGCCCCTCCTGAGCCTGTTCACAAGATGGCCGCCCCTCCTGAGCCTGTTGCCAGGATGGCTTCTGTTCCTGAGTTCCCGGCCAAGATGGCTGCCTCGCATGAGTCTGTAAGCAAGATGGCCTCCCTTCTAGAGTCTTTTCACAAGATGACCTCCCTTCTAGAGTCTGTTCGCAAGACGACCGGCCTTCCAGAGTCTCCGCTGGTCCCGCCCGGCCTTCCAGAGTCTCCGCTGGTCCCGCCCGGCCTTCCAGAGCCTCCGCTGGTCCCGCCCGGCTGTCCAGAGCCTCCGCTGGTTCCGCCCAGCCTTCCAGAGCCTCCGCTGGTTCCGCCCAGCCTTCCAGAGCCTCCGCTGGTTCAGCCCAGTCTTCCAGAGCCTCCGCTGGTTCCATCCAGTCGTCCTGAGATTCCTGTCTGCCCGGTTCTGGTCACGGAGCCCATGTATGAACTGTGTGGGTTCCCACCCACCCTCCCTGCTGCTCCAGTCCCGCCACCTCTGTGTCCTGACAGTCCCTCTGCTCTCCCACATCCCACCTTCGGTGCAGAGGACTTGCCGTGGGACTGGCAGTTTCCATTGATGTCCAGACTGAAGGATCCCTCGCCATCACCTCCAGTCCCTGCGGCTCCACCCCGGCTCTGTGCTCCCTCGTCTCCGTTGTCGGCCGTCGGCCCACCAGCTCCTCCGGGTTCCATCTTCTCTCCGGCTCCGCCCCGGTCAGTCGTCGCCCCACCTTCGCCTCTGGACTCTACTCCTCCGGCTGCGCCTCGTCACTCCGTCCTGCCGGCTCTGTGGACCTCCTCCCTCCCGTGGGCACAGCCTCGATCCTCTGTCACTCCGGCTCCACTGCGTACCTCCGGACCTCCATCTCCGCCGGGGTCCCCAGAGCCTTGGGTTCCGCCTTGGCCCTCCTGATCCTCGGTGTCACCTAGGATCGTCGACTCTCCGGTTCTCCCTCAGGCTCCACCGGCTCCACCTCCGTCGGTCGGCCCCATGCAGGAGCCAACCCTTCCTCCGTCATGGCTTCTCCCTCCGTCAACTCCGCCTCAGTTCATAGTTCCAGTACCCCCACATGGATCTGGCCCTCCATCCCTCCCCCTGTTCCGCCTCCGCTCCACCACCCTCTGGGTTTCATTAGGTGGTTAGAGCGTCTGGAAGCCGCTCCTTGGGGAGGGACTCTGTCATGTATTGGTCGTCTTGTCATCATTAACTCTTGCACTACACATCATGGACTTCATTCCCCACAAGCCACTGCAGTAATCACTGCATTCACCTGCTCCTTGTTTCTCACTGCACTGATTACCGCTCACAGCTGCACCTCATCACACTGACTGCATTTAAGCTTCTCACACACACAGCCACCTTGCGAAGTCTTATTGTTCCATATGGTCTTTATTTCCGAGCGTTTCTTTCCGTGTTTGTTTTCCCGTGTATTTGATTTCTGGACTCCCTCCCGTGTTTGATTCTTGCTGCCAGCCCCGACCTTTCTGCCTGTTTTTTGACGACGATTTCTGCCTGCCCCTTTGTGTTTGTTTGTTTGTTTGAATAAAATGCTGCAAATGGATCCGCACGTCTCTGACCTTCCCTGTGACAATGTGGAGTTTGAACCAGTAGTTTTAAAAAAATCCATTTCTGATCTGAGAAAGGCACCAAAGCAACTGAGAAAAACTGTAATACTACAGTTTTTTTTTTTCAATTGCTAACAAACATTGTACTGTTCATACAGACTGCTGTCAGCACACAGACAAGACAGACAGGTAAGTAACGTAATTTGAGTTTATTTATATTCAGCAGAGCGAGAGATGAAAACTTCACAGGTATCCTGGAGGTGAGTAGCGTAGATGAGATGAGGTAACTGCAGAAGGTAATCGTGGGTAATGTAGATCTTTGCGTGACAGATGCGGGAGCGCTGAAGCACGGCTGGATACACACACACACACCGCAGACGGGACTGGTGACACGAGGAATGCAGGACTGGAATACAAGACAGACAGGTAAGTTCTTTCGACTAGATCAATAATTGTGACTTCAAATGAAGAGACACAATGAGTCCGTGTACAAGCGAAGAGCCCGGACAAAGACTGAAGTGCGGTGTGTGTATTTGAAGGGTGAGTGATAATCATGTGCAGGTGGTGCACATCAGAATGCTGGTGATTGAGATCGTTGGGTGTGACTGGTGCTAGAGCCTGGCCAATCCGTAACATCACCCCCCTCCCCACGGCCCACTCCTGGGGGCCGAATTCTCCGGCGTCGAGGTGGTCTACCCCTTCCTCGAGGTGCTGGATAGTTTGGGTGAGCCGCATGGAATTCCTCGATGAGTGTGGGGTCCAAGATGTCGTCACGAGGTACCCAAGATCTTTCTTCCGGTCCATAACCCTCCCAGTCCACTAGGTATCCGAGGCGACCACCACGACGCCGGGACATCAGGATCTCTCTGACGGAATAGATGGTGCCTTCTTCCACTGCCATTTCAGGAGGGGGTTCTTCTTGGCCAGGCTCTGTGGAGGGAAGCAGAGGGTCGTGACAGGGTTTTAGTAGTGAAACGTGGAAGGTGGGGTGAATCTTGTATTGAGGTGGAAGTTGCAACTTGTATGTGACTGGGTTGACCTGTTCCATGACAGTGAAGGGACCAACAAATCTGGGACTGAGTTTCCTGGAAGGCAGGCGCAGGCGGATGTCCCTGGTGGAGAGCCAAACCCTTTGACCCGGAGTGAAGATGGGACCTGAAATCCTCCTCCGGTCCGCGATGGTCTTCGCTCTGCGCACTGCCCTCTGGAGATGGTGATGGGCATTGTCCCAGACTCTCTCGCTCTCCCGGAACCAGTGATCCACTGTGGGCACATCAGATGGTTCTCCGTTCCACGGGAAAAGTGGTGGTTGAAATCCCAACACACATTGGAAGGGCGTAAGACCCGTGGACGGCTGCCTCAGGGAATTCTGGGCGTACTCTGCCCATCCCAGAAACTGGCTCCAGGAGTTCTGGTGACCATGGCAGAAGGTCCGGAGAAACCGCCCCACCTCCTGGATCTTCCTCTCGGTTTGCCCGTTAGTTTGCGGGTGGTATCCGGATGAGAGGCTTACGGTCACACCTAGGAGTCTGAAAAAGGCCCTCCATACGCGGGATATGAATTGTGGTCCTCTGTCGGACACGATGTCCTCGGGGATTCCATAATACCTGAATACTTGATTGAACAGGCATTTGGCGGTCTCAAATGCAGTGGGTAAACCTTTCAATGGGATAAGGCGACAGGACTTGGAGAAGCGATCTACGATGACCAAGATACAGTTGTTTCCCTCTGAGGGCGGAAGATCGGTCATGAAATCCACTCCTAGGTGTGACCAGGGGCGGTTCGGGACTGGCAAGGGATGGAGTTTTCCCGCAGGTAGATGGCGAGGACTTTTGGCCATGGCACACTCTCGACAGCCTTGTACGTACCGCCTCACATCCCTTGCCATGTTGGGCCACCAGAAACGGTCTGACAACAGCGAGAGAGTGTTGTTGGTCCCTGGATGACCGGTACCTAGAGAGGTGTGAGTGGTATGTATGAGATTTACCCGTTGTGACTGTGGGATGTATTGGCGGCCTGGAGGGCAGCCCGGCTGAGCCCTGGGTTCGGGAGTGGCGACTGCTGGAGGGGATGTCCATTCGATAGGACTGACTATGATTTCAGAGGGAAGGATATTGGTAGGAGTATCTGAGGTCTCTTCAGGTTCATGTAGACGAGAAAGGGCATCTGCACGGATATTCTTTGAACCGGGGCGATATGAGATGGTGAAATGAAAGCGAGAGAAGAAAAGAGCCCACCTGGCTTGCCGAGGGCATAATCGTTTGGCATCACGGAGGTATTGCAAGTTCTTGTGATCTGTTATGACTTGAAATGAATGATTGGCTCCTTCCAACCAATGTCGCCACTCCTCTAAGGCAAGCTTGATGGCCAGTAATTCCCGGTTTCCGATGTCATAATTCCTCTCAGCCGGGCTGAGCTTCCTCGAGAAATAGGCACATGGATGGAGGCGTGCAGGGGTACCATGGTGTTGAGAGAGTACGGCTCCCACTCCCGTGGTAGATGCATCCACTTCAACGATGAACGGATGGTCTGGGTCCGGATGGGTAAGAAGAGGAGCTTGAGTGAAGGCTTGTTTTAATTTTGTGAAAGCAGCAGATGCTTCTGAGGTCCAGACAAGACTTTTCGGGTGACCTTTGAGGAGATTGGTGAGTGCATTAGTAATCAGACTGTAGTTCTTTATGAATCGACGATAAAAGTTTGCGAATCCAAGGAATCTCTGTAATTCTTTGACTGTTTTGGGTTCTGGCCAGGAAATGACTGCGTCCACCTTCCCCTCGTCCATGCGGACTCCATCGCGGTTGATTATATATCCGAGGAAATGTACTGATGGTTGATGGAAAGAGCACTTCTCCGCCTTCAGATATAGCTGATGTTCCCGTAATCGTTGAAGGACCTCCGCAACGTGGTGGCGATGTTCGGCCTCGCTCCGGGAATAGATCAGGATGTCATCTATGTACACTACGACTGATCGATGGAGGAATTCCCGGAGCACTTCATGAATGAAGTTCTGGAATACGGAGGGGGCGTTTACTAAACCGTAGGGCATGACCAAATATTCGTAGTGGCCAGTAGGGGTCACGAAGGCTGTCTTCCACTCATCCCCCTCACGTATCCGTACCAGATTGTAGGCGCTGCGGAGGTCCAACTTAGTGAAGATACGAGCTGATCGGAGTTGTTCCAGGGCCGCAGGGACGAGAGGAAGGGGATATTTAAATTTGACAGTGTATTTATTGAGGGCTCTGTAATCAATACACGGCCTCAACCCTCCGTCCTTCTTGGTAACAAAGAAAAAGCTGGATGCCGCTGGAGAAGTGGACGGCTGTATGTACCCCTGATTTAACGCCTCCTTGATGTATTCCTCCATGGCCTTGGTCTCGGGAAGCGACAACGGGTAAATCCTCCCTCTAGGCAATGGTGCATCGGGAACCAGGTCAATGGAACAGTCCCATGGTCGATGAGGAGGCAGCTGGGAAGCTCTCTTGGGGCAAAAGACATCACTGAACCGGGAGTAGATCTCTGGAATCTTGACAGACTGCTGGGTTACAGGACTCTCAACAGACGTGATATAGACAGGGATGGATTTCTTGACAGGACGTGGAACCTCAAGACAGCATGTATGGAAGCAATTCTCACCCCACTGTAGTACTTCACCAGTGCCCCAAGAGAGGATAGGATCATGCTTCACCAGCCACGGGCGCCCTAGAATGACATCGATGGTGGCTTCCTCCAGAACCAGCAATTGTATCCTCTCTTTGTGAAGTATACTAATTTGTAGGTGAATAACCTCCGTCTTTCGTTGTACTTGTGTCCGTGATAATGACTCACCAGTTATTGAGTGTATTTTGTATCTCGTAGTCGTGGGATGGGTGCGGAGCTTGAGCTGGCGGCAGAGGGACCCCGAGATGAAGTTGCCTGCTGACCCGGAGTCAAGGAGGGCTGTGGCAGACACAGAAAAGGAGGCAGTAAACAATTGGATATTGGTAGTCAACGGGTGTAATTTTTCCACATCCGAATGTATGACACTCACCCTGGTAACCGTTGGTCTGGAAGGACAGTTCAACCGAAGATGTCCACTGGATCCACAATATAAACAGAGACCCCGGGTCAGCCTCCTCTGCCGCTCAGCTGTCGATAGTTTACCGGTTTCTAGGATCATGGGCTCAGAGACTGGTTCTGGAGGGGTCATTCCCTCGGGTGGACGGAGGAGTGCAGGTGTGGCAACGGTCATTTCAGGTGAGTAGGTGTTCATTCGCTCGGCACATCTGATGGACAGTTGAATAAACTTCTCCAAACCTTCACGGTCGTCAAAAGCAGCCAGTTGCATCCTAAGTCGCGGTTCTAGTCCCAGCCGATATGTGGTGATCAAGGACCACTCGTTCCACCCACTGGCAGCCGCGAGGGTTCTAAATTTCAATGAGTACTCTTGGATGGACATGGTACCTTGCTTAAGATGATATAGTTGGTCACCTGCGGTGATGTCGCTATCCGATTGGCCAAAAACCTCTTTAAAATGAGAGGTGAAGGAGTGGATGGATTGTATTGCAGGTCCATTTTGATTCCACAAGGTATCTGCCCATTGCAAAGCAGGACCTGTTAACAGGGAGATGATAAATGCAATTTTCGACTGATCAGTAGGATACAACGTGGGCTGCATGGCGAATACCAGAGAGCATTGAAGTAAAAATCCGTTGCACTCCTCCGCCCGGCCAGAGTAGGGCGCCGGTCGAGCCATGGGACTAGATGGAACAGTAGGCGAAGAAGTGCAGGGTGCCGTTCCGGTGGGGTTGACAGGTGCGCTGTGAATGGGTGATCGCTGGAGAGCTCTCATGAGAGAGTCTACCAGCTCTTGAAACGGATCAGGTGTGCTCATGCTGTCACTGTGTCGGTCCGGGCTTCTGTCAGCACACAGACAAGACAGACAGGTAAGTAACGTAATTTGAGTTTATTTATATTCAGCAGAGCGAGAGATGAAAACTTCACAGGTATCCTGGAGGTGAGTAGCGTAGATGAGATGAGGTAACTGCAGAAGGTAATCGTGGGTAATGTAGATCTTTGCGTGACAGATGCGGGAGCGCTGAAGCACGGCTGGATACACACACACACACCGCAGACGGGACTGGTGACACGAGGAATGCAGGACTGGAATACAAGACAGACAGGTAAGTTCTTTCGACTAGATCAATAATTGTGACTTCAAATGAAGAGACACAATGAGTCCGTGTACAAGCGAAGAGCCCGGACAAAGACTGAAGTGCGGTGTGTGTATTTGAAGGGTGAGTGATAATCATGTGCAGGTGGTGCACATCAGAATGCTGGTGATTGAGATCGTTGGGTGTGACTGGTGCTAGAGCCTGGCCAATCCGTAACAACTGCATTATCAAACATGTTTTTGGCCAAACAGCTTATCTCGCCTCCAAAACTCAGACTAACAAAACATTTCATATAGGTCTCAAAATAAGCTTGTTTCACCATAACACTGGAAACAATTCTCATTCAAAAAACATTTCATTCATTCATCTGATTAAAAAAACGGTAACACTTTACAATAAGGTTGTATGAATTAGCATTAGTTAATGCATTAGTTAACATGAACTAAGCATGAACAACAACTCTGTTCAGCATTAGTTAATCCTAGTTTCCTTTAACTTACACGTATATTAATGCATTTATTCATGTTAACAACTGAATTAATTAATGTTAGTTAATGCATTAGTTAACATGAACTAACAATGAACAAGGCATCTGCTCAGCATAACTTAATCTTTGTTCATGTTAACTTATTCATATATTAATGTGTTAGTTAATGCATTAGTTAACAAGAACTAACAATGATCAACTCCACTGTTCAGGATTACATAATGTTTTGTTAATGTTAATGTATACATTTACGGTCCCACTTTATATTAAGTGTCCCTAATACCTGTGAACTTACATGGTAACTAGATGTGTACGTAGCATGTAACTACAGTGTAAGTACACTTTGGTACATTGTATCTACAGCTCTAATACTGGTGTAATTACACACATGTAACAACTCACTGAATAGCATTTGTAAGTACAAATGTGTAACAGGACATTGGTAACAACACTTTTTTCACTTCTGGAAGTACACATGTGTAACAAGAATTATGTAACTACATTTTGTAACAACAATATGTACTCACAGAAGTTTTTACACTTCCACACAGTCTTCAATACTGCAGTTACCAGTTTGGAATGCCCTGAAACATTATTGAAATCGTGATGATTCCTATGTAGGCTACACAATTCTTGTATTCATGTATTTGTGAACACTGAATTAGAATTAAAGTATCAATTTGTAATACCAGTGTACTTACATGGTAACTCCTCAAGAACTGTCTACTTAATATAAAGTGTAAAATGGTCACAATTTACTGAGTAATATATAAAATGTAAACCTCTGTGCAACACTTTAATATCAGTGTACTTACATGGTAACTCCTCAGGAACTGTCTACTTAATATAAAGTGTAAAATGTTCACAACCTACAGAGTAATATATAAACTGTGTTTTCAAATGCATTATTAAATAGTTTACTTAATATGAAATTATAACTTTCCATCCTGTTCTGTGTGATTTCTGTTGCCAACTCGTTTCCAAGCATATGTAAGCATAATGTTTAACAAGACTACACTTTAAACCTTTAAAATAAATAACATTTCTAAAATCGTTTAACCATTTATGTAATATTAACTTCGTTTGTAGCGGTGGGACACAGTAGGCGTTTTCTGACATCCCTGCGACTAACAATAAAACCATAAAATACACCGAACACGCATCATAATTATAAAATGAAACAATTTTATTTGTGCGCTATAATCCAGATCTTCAGAATCCATACCATTGCGAGGAACATGCCCAAATTCAAATCTTTATCTTTATTTTACGAATTCAAATACAACCGCGTCAGGAAACGGCAGTTTTTACGGGAGGAAAATCGAGCTCTCATTGGCTCTCGCCAGCATTCGTCACAGTTTACGACATGCCGTGTTTCTGGTGAGATATGTTTGAATGTTGCGCGGGCGCATACTCTTTGGCCGCATTTACGGAGAGGATCAGGAAAATAATCTGATTAATATTTCAGCGAATAATAACTTTAATTCTGCTCTGCACCTCAAACAAACCTACTGTATTCTGCCAGAAAGGACTGCGGCTGCAAAAGCATCGCCATTTGGATTACTTTTTGGTATGGCTGTTGATATTTTTGCATTAAATAAATTATTGTAATTGCAATTTTCTGTCTGTCATGTTTTTTTTTTATTATTGTACTGAGAGAGATATGGTTAACGTTAGGTTTAGAGGTAGGAGTGTGATTAGTGACTATAAAAATATTTTTATGCTATATTGTTAGTAAAAATGGTAATTTCCCTGCATATATTTTTGTCAGTTACGATTTATATCCTTTTATATTTGCTATAAAATGGGTGGCTTTAGGTTTGGGGGTAGGTTAAGTGTCACAAGCGCGGTCTCTGTGGCTCCCTCTATCCCGCGCCAGCGGGAACCTTCACCTGAATATTGACTACATTACCCACAATCCCGTGCCTGGGAACGCTCATTTCCAGTTCCGGGTCTCCCGGTTCACTTCCTCTATGGCGGCCATAAGAGCGTGCCACGCCAGCTCATTCACTGCGAAGTTTTGTCGGTTATGTACCCAATCCTGAGCGTTATTCATTGGACTGTCTTACTGCTGCCAACCGGACTGGATATACTGTGTGTGAACCTTTTCTGCCTGCCCTTTATCGACCCACGCTTTCCCTACGGACTACTCTTGTTGATCTCAGCCTGCCTCGACCCCATTGCATGGACTCTGACTACTCTTCTGGATTTGCCTTCACCACACCAGTTTGCCGTTGTTGACCTAAGCCTGTTTGATTTGTCTTTTGATAATAAACTGTTGCACATGGATCCTATGTCTCTCGATTCTTCTGATGCCGCGTCACAGAAAACTTCGCCTCCCACGGATCCAGCGACAGTCTCCCAGATCGCATCGGAGATGTCTACTCAAGCCACGTTGTTGATGCATCACCAACAGCAATTGGATCAACTGAGCGCGTTGACTGCTCAACTGGTTCAAGCGATCAGAGGTATGCAAGCTTCAACACCACCCAGCACGCCTTCTCCGACTGCTCCGATCAACCCTCCAGTCCCACCCACGGCTAATCCAGCGGCTACCACAAGCCCCCGACTCGCTTTCCCTGAGAAGTTTGACGGTGCTGCAGCTAAGTGTAAGGGATTTCTACTTCAATGCACTTTGTTTGTGAACCAACAACCGAACTTGTACGCTTCAGACGAGAGCAAAATAGCGTTTGTGTGTTCACTCCTCACGGGAAGAGCTCTGGATTGGGCTACTGCGGTTTGGGATCTGGGCCAACCCACCTATCCAACATTTGCAACATTTCTACGGAGCTTCAAGGAGGTGTTTCAACCCACTCCGGAGAGCGGTGATGCTGGAGAGCAGATCGTTGCTCTACGTCAGGGTCGGCGTACCGCAGCAGATTATGCTTTGGATTTTCGCACACTAGCAGCACAAAGTGGATGGAACGACGGGCCTCTCAAGTTACATTACCGTAAGGGACTCACTTCAGAGCTTCAAGTGGAATTGGCATGCCGTGATGAGGGATTAACTTTGGCTCAATACATCGACCTCTCCATCAGGATCGACAATGTGATGCGAGCACGCAAAGTCAACCGGCCTTTCACCACTCCGGCTTCCATGCAACCATCGACACCTACTGGACCCGAACCCATGCAGCTGGGGACCACTAGGATCACTCTCGAGGAACGAGAGCGCCGAATGCGGAACCATCTCTGCCTCTATTGTGGACAAACTGGACATATTCGGGCCACATGTCCAACACGACCACCACGTCCACCCACCTCGGTGAGTTCCCATAGACATTGTTTGAATCGTTGTGTGATTCCCGTGGTTCTCAGTGTGGGTGGTCGGTCCATCAGGACCACTGCTCTTATTGACTCTGGGGCTGCAGGAAACTTCATCGACATGAACTTTGTGAAATCCAACCACTTACCCACTCTCTCTTGTGTTTCCCCTGTGTCAGTGGCCGCCCTCGACGGGAGACCACTAGGCTCTGGACGCATTGACCACACCACGGAGGATCTCACCCTCCGTCTAGAGCCCAACCATCAAGAAATCATTCGTTTCTTTGTCATCACCTCACCACAGTCACCACTCATTCTGGGATTTCCATGGCTGGATCGTCACGAACCGACCATCTCCTGGGCAGGAGGTAACATCACTCACTGGTCTCCATATTGTCACCAACACTGCATTACCTCCGGATCAAAGACTCACTCCAACCCGACCGAACAACCTTCCAGCAGCGTCATTCCTCCAGAGTACCACGATCTGCTCGAGGCCTTCAGCGTCCTCAAGGCTACCACCCTACCACCCCACCGACCTGGAGACTGTGCCATCGACCTCAAACCAGGAGCCGTAACCCCACATGGTCGTATCTTTCCACTCTCCCAACCAGAGTCCGAGGCCATGGAGAAATATATTCAGGAGGAACTGGCTAAAGGGTTCATCCGAGCTTCCACATCTCCAGCTTCGGCGGGATTCTTCTTTGTCAAAAAGAAGGAGGGAGGATTAAGACCCTGTATTGACTATCGCTCTCTCAACGAAATGACGGTGAAGTACAGATACCCTCTTCCTCTCGTTCCTCCGGCTCTGGAGCAGCTGCGTTCAGCAAGGTTCTACACAAAGCTGGATTTACGCTCGGCATACAACCTCATTCGCATCCGGGAAGGAGACGAGTGGAAGACCGCCTTCTCCACGACTTCAGGTCACTATGAGTACCGGGTTATGCCCTTCGGCCTGGCCAACAGTCCCTCCTACTTTCAGGCTTTCGTCAACGAGGTCTTCCGGGACATGCTGAATCGGTGGGTCATAGTATACATTGACGACATCCTCATCTTCTCGAACACACTTGAGGAACATGTCCAACATGTCAGGTCCGTGCTCCAACGTCTCATACAGCATCAGTTGTACGCCAAGGAGGAGAAATGTCAGTTTCATCAAGAGAGCATCACTTTCCTGGGGTACGTTATCAGTCCTGAGGGCGTTGCTATGGATGAAAGGAAGGTTACTGCAGTGCTGGAATGGCCGCGTCCCAAAACCCTCAAAGAGCTCCAAAGATTCCTGGGATTCTCTAACTTCTATCGTCGATTCATTCGGAACTTCAGTACTGTAGCAGCTCCCCTAACGTCTATGGTCAAGAAGGGAGAGAAACATCTTACCTGGTCAACCGAAGCTCTGCATGCTTTCCAAGAACTCCGCCAACGATTCACCACAGCTCCCGTGCTTCGTCACCCAGATCCCCAATTACCTTTCCTCGTGGAGGTGGACGCCTCCAGTTCAGGAGTTGGAGCAGTACTCTCTCAGCGCCACCATCAACCTTCCAAGACTTTTCCCTGCGCCTTTTTCTCTCATAAACTCAGCCCGGCTGAGAGAAATTATGATGTGGGGAACAGAGAGTTGCTCGCCATCAAGCTCGCCTTGGAGGAGTGGCGGCACTGGCTGGAGGGAGCTAAGCATCCGTTTATCGTCCTGACTGATCATAAGAATCTGGAATATCTCCGTTCTGCCAGGGTTCTTAATCATCGCCAAGCCAGATGGGCACTCTTCTTTACCAGGTTCCAATTTGAAATTCACTACCGTCCAGGCTCCCAGAACACTAAGGCAGATGCTCTCTCTCGCATCCATGAACCTGATCACGTTCCTCAATCTCCCGAGTCCATCTTACCAGCATCTATGATCATTGCACCAGTTATGTGGGATCTCATGACGGAGATTACCGAGGCCCATGCCCAGGATCCACCTCCAGCAGAGTGTCCAGCTAACCTCACGTATGTACCTGTCAACCTACGATCTCGAGTACTCTCAGAGGTTCATGCCACACCTAGCTCTGGCCACCCGGGAATGGAGGCAACCATCCAGCTTCTCCGCAATCGTTTCTGGTGGCCCAATCTACGTGCAGACACCATAACCCATGTCAAGAACTGTGTCATTTGCAACACCTCTAAGAGTTCCCATCAACTCCCCGCTGGTCTGCTGCAACCGCTACCCATTCCTCAACGTCCTTGGTCCCACATTGCTGTGGACTTTGTAACCGACCTACCCCCTTCCCAGGGATACACTACCATTCTGTCAGTGGTCGATAGATTCTCCAAAAGTTGCCGCTTCATTCCCCTTCCCAAACTACCCACCGCCATGGAGACGGCGGAAGCATTGTGCAACTCCCTGTTCCGATTCTACGGGCTGCCCGAGGACATCGTCTCGGACAGGGGTCCTCAATTCTCGTCCCGCCTTTGGACCAGCTTCTTCCGCCTCTTGGGCGTCAACATTAGCCTCACGTCAGGCTACCATCCGGAGGCTAATGGACAAGTTGAACGCCTGAATCAGGAACTCACACGCTTCCTCCGCTCCTACTGCATGAACCGTCAGGAGGATTGGAGTAGATTCCTGTTCTGGGCTGAGTATGCTCAAAATTCACTAAGAAAACCCTCTACTAACCTGACACCTTTCCAATGTGTGCTGGGTTTTCAACCTCCCTTATTCCCCTGGTCTGGGGAACCTTTGGATCTCCCCGCTGTAAACTCCTGGTTCCAGCAGAGTGAAGCTACCTGGAATCAAGCTCACATCCACCTCCAGAGAGCTGTTCGTCGCAATCAGGTTCAGGCAGATCGTCAGCGCCGGCCCAATCCACCCTACGAACCAGGACAATGGGTTTGGCTCTCTACACGGAATCTACGCCTTCGCTTACCATGCAAGAAATTAAGTCCCAGGTACGTGGGTCCATTCAAAATCACCCGTCAAATCACTCCAGTGTCATTTAGACTAGACTTACCTGCAGAATACCGTATCTCACCCACATTCCATGTTTCTCTGTTAAAGCCCGCTGGTCGCCCGGAGGAGAGGGAGGTCCTAGACGAGACCGCTCCACAGGTGCCCGCTCCCCTGATCATCGATGGCGAGGAGGTCTACAGAGTCAGTACTATCCTGGACTCCCGACGCCGGAATGGTCTCCTACAATACCTGGTCGACTGGGAGGACTATGGTCCCGAGGAACGGTCTTGGGTGCCCGCCAAGGACATCTTGGATCCATCTCTCACCGCGGAATTCCATTCAACCCACCCAGATCGGCCAGGACCTCGTGGTAGGGGAAGACCTCGGCGTCGGCCACCTCCTCGTGCCAGGAGGCACTCGCAGGGGAGGGGCTCTGTCACAAGCGCGGTCTCTGTGGCTCCCTCTATCCCGCGCCAGCGGGAACCTTCACCTGAATATTGACTACATTACCCACAATCCCGTGCCTGGGAACGCTCATTTCCAGTTCCGGGTCTCCCGGTTCACTTCCTCTATGGCGGCCATAAGAGCGTGCCACGCCAGCTCATTCACTGCGAAGTTTTGTCGGTTATGTACCCAATCCTGAGCGTTATTCATTGGACTGTCTTACTGCTGCCAACCGGACTGGATATACTGTGTGTGAACCTTTTCTGCCTGCCCTTTATCGACCCACGCTTTCCCTACGGACTACTCTTGTTGATCTCAGCCTGCCTCGACCCCATTGCATGGACTCTGACTACTCTTCTGGATTTGCCTTCACCACACCAGTTTGCCGTTGTTGACCTAAGCCTGTTTGATTTGTCTTTTGATAATAAACTGTTGCACATGGATCCTATGTCTCTCGATTCTTCTGATGCCGCGTCACATTAAGGGGGCTAAAAATATAAATCGCGTATTAATGAAATAATATATAAAAAGGCATTGATACGAATATTTAATGAAATGAAAGATACGTAAATATTTTACGTTTTTAGCAAAACATACATAGCTATTTGTACGTTTTAAACGTTGAAATACATCTAAATTGTGCATCTAAAAATACGTATAAATACCAACGTATAAACAATGAGACCAGGCTGGACCATTTTACTCTTTATATTAAGTAGACAGTTCCTGAGGAGTTATCATGTAAGTACACTGAAATTAAAGTGTTGCACAGAGGTTTACATTTTATATATTACTCAGTAAATTGTGACCATTTTACACTTTATATTAAGTAGACAGTTCCTGAGGAGTTACCATGTAAGTACACTGAAATAAAAGTGTTGCACAGAGGTTTACATTTTATATATTACTCAGTAAATTGTGACCATTTTACACTTTATATTAAGTAGACAGTTCCTGAGGAGTTACCATGTAAGTACACTGAAATTAAAGTGTTGCACAGAGGTTTACATTTTATATATTACTCAGTAAATTGTGACCATTTTACACTTTATATTAAGTAGACAGTTCCTGAGGAGTTACCATGTAAGTACACTGGTATTACAAATTGATACTTTAATTCTAATTTAGTGTTCACAAATACATGAATACAAGAATTGTATGTAGCCTACATAGGAATCATCACGATTTCAATAATGTTTCAGGGCATTCCAAACTGGTAACTGCAGTATTGAAGACTGTGTGGAAGTGTAAAAACTTCTGTGAGTACATATTGTTGTTACAAAATGTAGTTACATAATTCTTGTTACACATGTGTACTTCCAGAAGTGAAAAAAGTGTTGTTACCAATGTCCTGTTACACATTTGTACTTACAAATGCTATTCAGTGAGTTGTTACATGTGTGTAAATACACCAGTATTAAGAGCTGTAGATACAATGTACCAAAGTGTACTTACACTGTAGTTACATGCTACGTACACATCTAGTTACCATGTAACTTCACAGGTATTAGGGACACTTAATATAAAGTGGGACCACATTTACTAATGCATCTCTTTACATTAACAGATTACTTAGTTAACATTGTGGTTAATGCATTAGTTAACATAAACTAAAAAGGAACAAGGCATCTGTTCAGTATTACCTAATCTTTGCTCATGTTAACTTATTCATATACTAATGTGTTTGTTCATGCATTATGCCTATGCCTGTATTTAATTAGACTACATACAGTATATACACATGTTTATGTAGCATCTAACACACAATGGATAAACAATACTACCTCCTCATTTGGGCTATTGGTAAACTTGGAAACCATCTAAACATCATCAGATACTGTTTCTCATGTTTGTAGACTGTTTATTAACATGACTTACCATTAACAATGTATTTATCAAGGGAATTTGTGAACCTTATTGTAAAGTGCACCCAAGTCCAACATTAACTAACGTATAACTAACATTTGTAAACTCTTTATTAACATGACTTACCATTAACAAAGTGTTTACTAAGGGAATTTGTGAACCTTATTGTAAAGTGTACCCAAGTCCAACATTAACTAACGTTCAACTAACATTTGTAAAATCTTTATTAACATGACTTACCATTAACAAAGTTTTTACTAAGGGAATTTGTGAACCTTATTGTAAAGTGTACACATGTCCAACATTAACTGATGTTTTTTTACTAACATTTGTAAACTCTTTATTAACATGATTTAGACATACCACTTACAAATAATAAACAAACAAACAAACAAACAAAAAATAGATTTAACAGTTTTGTTCCCATGTGACAGCACACTAACACACACTGAGTAAGACTGTAAATGCGGGAAATCTCGCGCTGACAAATGTGACTTTAAACAAATGGCGGATGATGTGCAAGAAGAAATTGCGTTAATAATATGTGGATATCTTTTATTTACCGAACGTTCGTGAGGTTAAAAAAATGTTTAGATTAAGTCGTGGAGACTGTGTGAACCACGAGAACTTTGTATGTTATGGCGCGTGCAATGCTTCCATCTTCCATCAGATCGTTTTCTGATTGGAAATCGTTTAATTCTACGTGACTTTATACTGAGCGCGCACACGTTTGTTGTTGTGGGGTTCGGCGGCAAAATCGCCCGTGGGAACAGAATGGATCAGACCTAATAAAACAGCAAGTGATATAACGGATTTACTGGCTTGGAAAGCGGGATAGAAATAGTCTTCTTGGAAGACTTTTCAATCACATTCATCGAAAATAGCAGCTTTAAAACGCAAAGGTGATTACCAACTATTTGTCCAGCTTAATCTGACCATGCTTGCTCACTTCCAGTTAACGTTAGGAGAAACACAGGAGGTCTTCTCTAAGTTTATTTATTTATTTATTTTTGTTTTGTTTATTTAATGAATTGATTATATAATATAAATTTATATAATGCATACCACAAATATGTAATGATATAATATGTAATAAAGTTGAAAATCTAAGTGATGCATGAATGGCTTTCACTCATTTAACGTCAAATAAAATTAATAATGACAGCTTTGTTATTAACCCACAAATGTTAGTTAAACGTTAGTAAATGTTGGACTAGTGTACACTTTACTGTTTTTTTGTGCAATTGTGCTCATTTTGGTGCCTTTTTTAAAAATGGTGTCAACATATGTGCAGGATCAATTATCTGTGCTAAAGTGAAGATGTTTTGTGAACAGAAAGCATTAAAACTGATGTTAGGCTAAGTGGCCTAACATCAGTTTTAATGGTTTCTGTTCACAAAACATACCACTGTTCACAAAACATACCAACTACCACTTTCAAGGCCCAGAAAGGTATAAAGACATCATTAAAGTATGGGACTCACTTCCCATACTTTAATGATGTCTTTATACCTTTCTGGGCCTTGAAAGTGGTAGTTGCATAGGTGGTCAATGGAGGGACAGAAAGCACTCAGAATTCATTAAAATGATCTCCATTTGTGTTCCAAAAATGAACAAAAGGTTTACAGGTTTGAAACAACATAAGGGTGAGTACTTTAACAATTTTCTTATAATATTATCTCTTTAAGTTAGATTACTAATCTGTAATTCATGCAAAATTTTCTTAATGTTAAACATAAATTGGCATGGTTCTGCAACAACGCTTTCTTGTACAGCATTTGAAAATATGAAACAAAGATTTGTTTTACTCATGCTTGACATTTCAATGTGAAACTAAGAAAACTATGCAATTTGAAGTAAGAGCAAACATGATGTGAGATGCAGGGCTCCAAGTGTTTGTACACTCTTAGTATACCTCTCACCATGTGTGTGAAGAAACTACTGAATACAGCCTCCAGGTTTTTTCCTCCCTTTATCTGCAAGTTTAGTCCAAGTTCCATTTTGAGATTTGAAAAAGCTCAAATACTTAATGGATTTCCAAAACTGTTCATGAAAGAGCCTTGGAGGAATGCGTAGCCACTTAGTTGCCTTCATCTCAACCCTCGTTCAGGATTTCTTCTCACAAAAAGTCTAAAAGAAATGGATATGACAAAAAAAATTAATAAAACTACAGAGTAAAATGCAGACTGGAGATAAAAAAGCAATCATAGAGTATTTTAAGTTAATTAAATCAACTGCTATTCCTAATTCTTTCCAATTTAAACAGTTGTTTATAAATTGCTTAACTTACATTTTCAATGGTCTTCATTTGCAAGTCATATGAGTTTGTCAATTCAACTATTTCTTACAATATACTTTATTATTTTCAACTAAATAAACAGCAACACAACCAAATGCTTTATACACATTTAATAACATATGTGTTGCTTACTTCTGTATGAATTCCAGCGTAAGTGCCATCACCTCTGGGTATTTGTAGCTCACAACTGCAACACTAACACAACTGTTACTGTCATTAACTTCTTGAATGACAGTAATCTTGAACTGCCCATCACATTAAACAAAAAAGATGATACAAAATGACCAAATACATAGCGACAAGCAGCATTGAACACCTTTGAAGGTGTGTTCAGCAACCAACCTCACGTTGTTGTAAAAGTCAGCACAATAAATGACTCAATGACTATTTTCTTTTCAACACTGAACACTAATGTTAAATAACCCTTGTACAGGATTTCTTCACAGATAAACTTTAAAAGAAATGAACATGACAAAAAAATGAAATGAATGAAACCAAACTACAGAGTAACATGCAGGTTGGAGATGGAAAAGCAATCATACAGTATTTTAAATTAACTGCTAACCCTAATACTTTCCAATTCAAACAATTGTTTGCAAATTGCTTAACTAATATTTCCAATGGTCTCCATTTGCATCTGTCATATGATCTTGTCAAATCAACTGTCTTACAATATACTAAATTGTTTTCAACTAAATAAACAGTAACACAAATAAATGCTTTGTACACATTTCATAACGTGTGTTGCTTACTTCTGTATGAATTCCAGCGTAAGTGCATCTCCTCTGGGTATCTGAATGACAGCAATCTTGAACTGCCCATCACCTTAAACAAAAAAGACAATACAAAATGACCATATACACAGCCACAAGCAGCTTTGAACACAGCTTTGAAGGTGTGTTCAGCAAACAACCTCACATTGTTGTAAAAGTGAACACAATAAATAACTCAATTACTCTATTTTCTTTTCAATATTGAACTCTGTTAAATAAAAAATAAAATAAAATTAAATACAAACCCACTTGGCTGCCTTCACCTCAACCCTCGTTCAGGATTTTTTCACAGGAAAACTCTAAAAGAAATGGATATGACAAAAATGAAATAAATGAAACTGAACTACAGAGTAACATGCAGGTTGGAGATGGAAAAGCATCACATTTTGAGTTCATTATGACTATTCAACTAATATTACATAAAAACTGTTAATAAAACAGAATTCAAACCCATGGTAAGAATGCAGGTGTGCTTGAGATTCACTGTACAGCAGCAGTTAGGTCCTGTCATTAGAAAAAGAAAACAAAAGAACCACTATGAATGCCATGAACTTGTGTCCCTTTAAATCATGAAGCATATCTGTCACACATCCGAACTACTCCCGTCTTTATGGTCAGTTAAGACTTTTTAACTCATTTTACACTTAGTTGTTTACAAGGTCACTCGGCAACAATGGCCATTTTGACTTAATGTCGTGTGCATTCAGTGTTGCCAGATTGGGCAGGTTTCCGCCCAATTGGGCTTCTTTTGCTCGGCTTGGACCGGAGAATAACGCATTGGGCGGGTAGACAAAATTTGGGCTGCTTAAAAAAAAATAAAAGCCGCACAATCAGCTGTTTTTTTCTTCGCTTTTATCATTAGTCATGTTATTTTAGTACGTTCGAGCTCAAAGTATCACAGTAATATAATGTGTATTGCAGTCATCAACTCATTTTTGCTTAACGGAACCCTTACTGGTTTAGTTCAACAGAGACCTGTCCATCAATTTACGTCTTTTATGTTAGTGAGATGTGATAACTTGTGAGTGAAGGGGGTTTACATTACATTTGTTTCTCATCACTCTATTGTGCACTGTTTGCACAGAAATTAGCATATTTTTTACTGTGGACATTAAAAATGATGCATGCGTTTTTCCAAGGGTTAAAGTCATCGGTTAATTTCCACTTTGAAAAGATTTCTGGACATTTTACTCATATTTTCGGACTGTTTTGATCCATATTCCTGTGAAATTGATTTATCTTTATTTTATTTGTCATTATTCTTTTTTTAAAGAGATAAAAATGGTCCTTATCAACCTTGACATGGCAATAAAATTCTCCTTATTTTGGCAGTTAAAAATTTGGGCTGGTTTTTGTTGAAGTGGGCGGGTTTTGGTGAGCTTTTGGGCTGGAAATCGTCAACCTGATCTGGCAACACTGTGTGCATTTGTTCATTACAGTGCGTGTGAGAACTCGACGCGCTGCTGGCGCGCTGTCTGATGCCTGTGTTCACTCACTTCACAGTGTGCTATTGAAGTTACCGAATTAATTTCTCTTTTGCATGTTATCGTTCTTATGTGTGTAAAACAAGACGATAAAAGGTCTAAACTTACCTTATTTGACAGAAAAGCTGATAGTGTTATCCTTGAAGAATTTGCGACGCCATATCTTCACTCAGTTGCATCTTCATCTTTTTTAATTAAGAAATATGTAAATAGTCTCTCCTTTTCTCGACAATCCCTCTGCCAGCTTTTGTTGAAGGCATTAAACTAACGTAATGTAAAAAGGTACACACAGTAACGTTACATTTAAGATTTTTACAACTGCTTCTCTTCAGTAATAACGGATGCTTGAAACAATATGCGCAGCACTAAATAAATCGCATCACAACAATTAAGCGTTAATAGACAATCGACAATAGAGTAACGTTAGCGTTAACCTCCATGAGTAAGATGTGTGACGACAAGCAGAAAATGTTGAATGTGACAGCTCCGACATTCATTTTCAAAACAAGACAGACCTTAACTAAGTTAATGTTACGTCAACAGTTTATGTGACATTTAACAACATACTCTATAATTTACCACGGAAGTATAGAAACAGGTTCCCCAAATTTGAAAGCCGACTTTAAAATAAAACTTTGACCGAGCAGATATCCTTGAGTAATGGTGCCTACTCTAGCACTGTTTTCGCGACAGCGACTGAGGTTCTCGCTCCCACAATGCAAAGCGTAATTCAAAAATACAGTAAAAACGCCTGTAAAAACCAAAAACGGAAAATTCTTTGTAATTATTACAGTATAATGTACTGTATATTTACGGATTTTTTTTTTTTTTTTTTACAGTGAAGGAGTCTACAAATGTTAGTAACGCATCAGTTAATGGTGAACTAGTGTACACTTTACAATAAGGTTCACCAAATTCATTAGTAAGTGCTTTGTTCAAAATAAGTAATGATAGTAAAGGGCCTATGAACATGAATAACACATCAGTAGATGGTTTCCTTTTTATAATTGCCTACCAGTAAGCCAAATTAATGCCTTATTATTAAATAAAGTTAATAAGGTACACACAAGCTTTTGTACCTTTAAGATGGTGAGTTAGAACTGTTTATCCTTACTGTGTATCAGCTGCTATTTACACTAATGTAAATATGCACAGCAAGTCTACATTACCAAAAAATAAATAAAGCTGTTTACGATTATTGTTCATTAATAGCTCATGTTAACTAATGTTAATTAATTAAGCTGTTAACGTGAATAGATGCACGTAGGTCAACATAAACTAGTATTAACTAATGCTGAACAGAGTTGTTGCTCCCTTCCGGGAACTCGAGCTGCGTCATACAACGCTATGGGGAACGCCATTGGCGGGCAGCATTCTGAGTCATTGTCTAACAACCAATAGAACGACGGGAGTGACATCACATGCGCGGTGACGTCAGCAACCAGGAAGTATAAAGCATGTGCGTTTGAAGCCGGCGGCAGCTTTTGTCATTCAGCGAGAGCGCTCTGTGTCTGTCTGTCTGTCATTTTGCTGTTTTTCGGTGCCAATTGCACTCATTTTATTTGAGCAAATATGACAACCAAATGGGGAAAGAAAGTTTCTTTAGCGGTTCAGCAGCCACATAGACGGTGTGTTCCTCCTTGCCAACATTTTATTGTAGGTGGGGACACACACAGTCTATGTGTGGTCTGCTTGGGAGCGGGGCACGCACAGTCAGCCCTCGAAAAGGCTGACTGTCCGCAGTGTGAGCGTCTTTCACTGCGGGTGCTCCGTTCCCGGAAAGCCCTCTTCGAGGAGGGGGCTTTCACCAGCGCACCCCGCGGGTCTGGCCCCGCTTCCGCCAAGGCGGAGCGGCAGCTGCACTCGTGGGGTTCGCAGCTCGATCTGCTGGAGGGTATGGAGACAGGTGAACCCCTATCTCCTCCCTCACTCACCGGATCGAGCGATCTCCTCTTGGATGTGGAAGCCCGCACTGCGGTTTCTTCCCCCCGAGAGATTTCAGGGCTTCTTCTATCTTCCTCCGAGGAGGTTGATGTGGAGAGCCCTGAAGAACCCCAACCGCCTCCCCGTTCGCCTCACTATGAGGAGCTAATGGAGGTGCTGACTAGTGCGGTTGCCAAGCTGAACATCTCTTGGCCCGCAGAACAACACCATTAGCCGCAGCGAAGCAGACTTGATGAACGCTTCCTGCGGACAAAGTCAACACCCCCTAAACACAGCCTTCTCTTTTTCCACGATCTGCATAAAGAGCTTTCCAGATTGTGGGAGAAGCCGTACTCCTTCCGCCTCTTTAACCCCTCCGAAAATTATGGAAATGTGGGGGGTGCAGAGGAGTACGATTAAAAGGCGATGCCACGTGTAGAACAGACGCTGGCTAGCTATCTGTCCCCCGGCTCGGCATCGTCTTTGAAGGCTCCGTCCTTGCCCACCAAGCCACTTAAAGTTACATCTAGCTTGATGGGCAAGGCGTACACGGCAGCAGGTCAGGCTGGTTCTTGCCTTCACACCATGGCAATCCTCCAAGCCTACCAAGCTGACCTGCTTAAAGAGTTAAGCGACGGTGAGGAAGTTAACGTCACAGACATGCGCCGTACGGCAGATCTCGCTCTCCGCGCCACCAAGGAGACCGGCAACTCTATTGGGTGGTCTATGGCAGCCCTGGTGGCCGCGGAGAGGCATCTGTGGCTGACCCTGTCTGACCTAAAAGAAAAGGACAGGGCCACACTCCTGGATACTCCCCTGCAGCCCACCGGCCTCTTCGGTGCCTCAGTCGACACAGTTGTCGCTAGGCACCAGGAGGCCCGTAAGCGGCGTTCAGGACGTATCTTCCTCGCCGCGTTTACTCTTCTGAGGCTGCTGGACGGGAGCAGCCTCAACCGTGTACTAGCTCCTCACACAGAGAGGCACAAAAACAGAACGTTGCCGCCCGCGCTCCCCCGGCGAAGCCTAGAGGGCGGGGCCAGCGACGCTCTAAATCGGGGGTCTCTAAGAAGAGGCCTGACCTGAGGGTCGTCCTCCAATCTAAGAGGTCCTCGGCTAAACGGCCCTGACAGTTGTGCCTCAGGGCCGATGAGGGCAGCCCCTCTCGAGGGGGTTTGCGTTGCACCACAGTTTATGGTCACCAAACCCCCTCGGGGCCCTCAGAAGATCTGTCAGCTAACCCTGCCAGTGTTCCAGGGCGTGGAAATCTCCCGCGAACATCATTCTCTAGCCGTTCCGTCCAGAAACCTAGACGACCTGGAGAGTTCGCAACCCCTACGGGGGTCCTCAGAGAAACTAATTCAGGTGCATCCTGCCAGTACGCTGTTACAGGTCACCGAATCAGTTCCTCAAATAAATCCAGAAACCAGTCTCGAGAGGCTGGTTCCCTTAGTAGAATTTCTGGCAGCGTGGAAACTACTGCCAAATATTTCTAGGTGGGTCCTGCGCACTGTAGAGAAAGGTTATTGCATTAAATTCGGCGCTCAGCCGCCACCTTTCAGCGGGGTATTTCCAACTCTGGTGAACCCCGAGCAGGGTCTGGTAATGGAACAGGAAGTAGAAACTCTCCTGAGGTGGTCCCTCCACAGTACAGAGAGTCCGGGTTCTACAGCCGGTACTTCATTGTTCCCAAGAAGGATGGAGGGCTTCGGCCCATTTTAGATCTCAGGCAGCTGAACCGCTCAGTCAAAAAACTGAAGTTCAAAATGTTAACTGTCAAACATGTCGTGTCTCAAATCAAGACCGAGGACTGGTTTGTCACGATAGATCTGAAAGAAGCATACTTTCACGTCTCCATCCTTCCACAACACAGGAAGTTTCTCAGGTTCGCTTTCAGGGGCAAAGCTTACCAATACAGAGTGCTTCCTTTCGGCCTAGCTCTCTCACCTCGAACTTTTACAAAGTGTGTGGATGCTGCTCTGGCTCCTCTGCGACTCCAAGGCATCCGCATACTCAATTACATAGATGACTGGCTGATCCTGGCCAGCTTGGAACAGTTAGCGGTTCAACATCGAGGTGTTGTTCTCGCTCACATGAAAGAGTTGGGGTTGAGACTCAACACCAAGAAGAGTGTGCTTTCTCCACTACAGAAGGCCACTTATCTAGGTGTAGTCTGGGATTCGACCACGATGCAGGCACGAATGTCACCTGCTCAGATCGAGTCGATCCTTACTGCAGTAAATGCGGTCAAGCTAGGCCTGTCACTCACTGTCAAACAGTTCCAAGTACTGTTAGGTCTTATGGCAGCAGCTTCCAACGTGATACCTTTTGGTCTGAGACCACTGCAGGGGTGGCTCAAAACCAGGGGATTCTCCCCGAGGGGAAACCCACTCCGCAAGATCAAGGTCACGCGGCGCTGCCTACGTGCCTTGGCCATGTGGAAAAAACCCTGGTTCCTCTCTCAGGGTCCGGTTCTGGGAGCTCCTTGCCGCCGCGTCACGCTAGCGACAGATGCCCTCACCGGGTGGGGAGCGGTCATGAGTGGCTGCTCAGCCCAAGGCCTATGGAGCGATCACCATCTCTCCTGGCACATAAACTGCCTAGAGATGCTGGCCGTATTCCAGGCCCTGAAAAGTTTCCTTCCAGACCTGAGAAACCGTCACATGCTGGTCCGTACAGACAGCACTGCGGTAGTCTATTACATAAATCACCAAGGAGGTCTCCGCTCACGAACCTTGTACAAGTTGGCGTACCGGATCCTCCTGTGGTCTCAAGGAAAACTTCTCTCCCTGAGAGCAGTCCATATTCCTGGACATCTGAATGTGGGAGCAGACGTCCTGTCGAGGCAGGGGCCGAGGTCGGGGAATGGATGCTTCACCCACAAGTAGTGAAGCAGATCTGGAGAGTGTTTGGCCAGGCTCAGGTGGACCTCTTTGCGACTCGAGAGACATTGCAATGTCCCCTCTGGCACTCTCTAGTTCCTCCAGCTTCTTTCGGCCTGGATGCCATGGTACAGACGTGGCCGAGGCGTCGTCTGTAGGCTTTTCCCCCGATCTCTCTGCTCCCGGGAGTTCTGGAAAGGGTACGCCGGCATCAAGTGCGGCTGTTGCTAGTAGCCCCGTACTGGCCGGCCCAATATGGTCCTCGGACCTAATCGCCCTCCTCGACGGATCTCCGTGAGAGATCCCCGTCAGGAGGGACCTCCTCTCGCAGGCTGGGGGCGCGATCTGCCACCCCCACCTGGAGAGGTGGAAGTTATGGGTATGGCCCCTGAGGGGGCACAACTCATAGAAGCTGGTCTCTCAACCGAGGTTGTTAAGACCCTTCTCCAATCCAGAGCTCCCTCTACGAGGAAACTGTGTGGCCTTAAGTGGAACCTGTTTGTTTTATGTTGTCACAAACACAATTTAGACCCAGTTAACTGCCCGATAGGTACAGTACTGGAGTTCCTACAAACTCGTCTTTCCGCGGGGCTAGCTCACTCCACCCTGAAGGTGTACGTGGCGGCTATATCTGCCTTCCACGCCCTTCACGGTGGCCTGTCAGTGGGCAGAGACCCCATGGCATTTGTTTCCTCCGCAGTGCACTCAGGCTGAGGCCTCGAGTGAAACCGAGGGTCCCTACGTGGGACCTAGCCGTGGTGCTAGAAGCTCTTTGTAAGCCTTCATTTGAGCCCCTAGAGGAGATCTCAGATCGCATGCTTACCATAAAGACGGCGCTACTGTTAGCGCTCACCTCTCTAAAGAGAGTAGGGGACCTGCAGGCCCTTTTGGTGGCCCCCTGTCATATTGACTTTGCTCCAGGTATGGCCAAAGCATTTCTCTACCCGAGAGTTGGGTACGTCCCCAAGGTCCCGTCCCTAGCACCACAGCCATTTACACTTCAGGCGTTTTATCCTCCTCCATTCAAGGAGCCCGACCATAGGAAGTATAACTGTATATGTCCAGTTAGAGTGCTGGACACATACGTCCACAGAGCTGCCGTGTGGTGTAAAACAGAGCAACTGTTTGTTTGTTTCGGCCCCCCCAAAACAGGGGGTGCCCGGCTTCAAAGCCCACAATCAGTAGATGGATCGTAGATGCCCTTTCTACCGCTTATGAGTTCTCTGGTCTCCCATCTCCGCTGGGAGTCAAGGCTCACTCTACTCGAGGCTTGTCGGCCTCTAAAGCTCTAATGGCAGGCGTCCCTATCCAGGACATCTGCAGTGCTGCGGGTTGGTCCTCGCCCCTGACATTCGTCAGATTCAATGAACTCGACCTCAGAGCCACTCCAGGCTCCTTCGTTCTCTCACCTTAGCAAGCTAAGCCTGAGAGATTCAGCCCCCTCTCTAGCCAGGAGGAGACTTCTCAAGGAGCATTCTTTTAACACAGAAGAGAAGTCCTTTTGCCATCTTTCTCCTCGAGTGCCTGAGGGCCGAGGAGTATTTCTCCCCCTGCGACTGGTCAACATGACAAGCAGCGTCAGAGAACTGCATCCTCGCGTGCCTGAGGGCCGAGGATCACACCGCCTATTTGTCCGTGGAATACTAGACAAAGGCTCATACCTCTCACGTCCTGGCAAGGTTACCAGGCCGAGTCATTTTCAGTCCCTCTTGTTCTGGCCCTTCCCAGACAAAGGACTAAGACTCCTCGTGCGCCTGCGGGCCAAGGAGTACCTCCTGCGCTGGCTGGCAATCAGGCAGAGGTCTACCAGCTTCCTCGTGTGCCTGAGGGCCGAGGATCATATTGCCTCTTGTCCGTGGAATACTAGACAATGGCTTATTCCCCTCGTGTCCTGGCAGGATTACCAGGCCGAGTTTATTCAGTCCCTCTTGTTCTGGCCTTTCCCAGACAAAGGACTAAAACTCCTTGTGTGCCCGAGGGCCGAGAAGTACCTGCTGCGCTGGCTGGCTACCAGGCAGAGGTGTACCACCTATTCTCGTGTGCCAGAGGGCCGAGGATCATACTGCCCTCTTGTCTGTGGAATACTAGACAATAGCTTATTCCCCTCACGTCCTGGCAAGGTCACCAGGCCGAGTCTTTCAGTCCCTCTTGTTCTGGCGGTACCCCAGACAAAGGACTACCACTTCTCCTCGTGGGCCCGAGGGCCGAGGAGCACTCTATGAGGTCGAGTACCCTGTCCTCGTGTGCCCGAGGGCCGAGGACCATGCTTACCCTCTTGTCCATGGAACACTAGACAATGGTTATTTCAGTCCCTCTTGTTCTGGCTTTTCCCAGACAAAGGACTAAGACTCCTCGTGCGCCTGAGGGCCGAGGATCACATGGCCCTCTTGTCCGTGGAATACTAGACAATGGCTCATTTTACTCGTGTCCTGTCAAGGTCCACCAGACACAACTTTCTTCCACCCTCGAACTAGCAGACACTAGGCAGGGCTTTGGAAAATATGGGGGCATTGACATCTCGTTCCCCATAGCATTGTGTGACGCAGCTCGAGTTACCGGAAGGGAACGTCTCAGGTTACGTATGTTACCATAGTTCCCTGAGGGAACGAGACGCTGCCTCTCGGACCATAATTCCCGCACCCTTCCTAAAGAGCTGCCGCCGGCTTCAAACGCATGTGCTTTATACTTCCTTGTCGCTGACGTCACCGCGCCTGTGACGTCACTCCCGTCGTTCTATTGGTTGTTAGACAATGACTCAGAATGCTGCCCACCAATGGCGTTTCCCATAGCGTTGTATGACGCAGCGTCTCGTTCCCTCAGGGAACTATGGTTACATACGTAACCTGAGACGTTCATGCTTAGTTCATGTTAACTAATGCAATAACTAATGTTTACTATTTAAGCTGTTAACATGAATAAATGCATTAATATACGTGTAAATTAACGTTAACTAAGATTAACTAATGCTGAACAGAGTTGTTGTTCATGCTTAGTTCATGTTAACTAATGCAATAACTAATGCTGAACAGATTTGTTGTTCATGCTTAGTTCATGTTAACTAATGCATTAACTAATGCTAATACATACAACCTTATTGTAAAGTGTTACCGTCACATAAGTACTTTATTATTGGATAAGAATAACATTTTTTGAGAAAAAGAAATAAATAAAATAAATCAGCATACTGACTTCTGACTTCTGTGTCTGCATAGACTTCTGTATCGCTAAATGGGTGAACAGTTTTGGAAATGTGGCTTCAGTATTGAACAATGCTTGTTAGCAACTGAAAAAAAAGTAAAATTAAGTGATGCATGATTAAGATACCCTTCGCTCTGCTGATCAAAATGGTGTAATTATTGTCAATTAAACATACTAACATTAAAAAAAGTTTACAAATTATTAATATGTTGGCTACCATAAGCTATGAATCAAGATTTAGGTGACATGAAACTGTAGTCAAAGGTCTATCATAAATGCAAAAATGATTGTGTAGTTGGGGGGTCAAAGAATATATGCGTCCCCGCTGGGTTTAGCACTTCCGTTTGAAGAGAGTCAGTGAAAAGCGTCAGTGAATGAAATGTTACATTTCTGCATTATGCTTTGAAAATGGCAGCGAATAGCCTAAAATTATGCTTTTAGTTTGAATAGAAATCTTATACACTATTACAGTGTGTTGATCCAAAATGGTAACAGCTGTCAACCATGTCGGTACACAAATACACACTCTGAACTTATCTACACAGCACATTTCTTATTTTGGTCGTGCATATGTTACCAGTCTGCAAAGGAACAGGCGTCTTTCCAGTGTAACACATTTATTAGAAGATGCGTGAAGTATCGAGATCTGAAGAAAAGAAAATGGAAAATAAACAATATACAGCGATTAGAAATGGAGCTTCTCAATCTTTCCGAACTCTGCTCGTTTCTGCATAAGCTATGTTATGATTAAACGCATTTGAGCAGATCTTTCTTTTATACTTTAACATTCTCTGTTGTTCACAAACTAAATGTAAACGTTCACTTGCATCTTCCATTAAGCATATAAACATACATTTTGCTCCGTAACACGAAAACAATTTTAAACTCAGTTTGAACTCATCTGAATCACATACATTCTCAGTTAAAGCATAAATGACATTCTATGAATTAACCATGACAATGATCATATTCACCTGTCTCACATTTCACGACTCTTTTGTTCCCTAAATTAACAGTATTTCCTCCCTTGTGTTTTCGTTAACCTTATGAACAGTCTACAGTCACTCAAAAAGGCGGACACCAATAAACTACCCGTGTGTTAGTGAACTTACATTCCACTTAACTGCCTTGTTCAACTACGTGAATACAAGTAACAAAAATAAACATTATGTTTTATAACAGATATTTTCGTTCTTATACACAGTACCCATTATCTGGTTCGTTTACAGACTTCATTACCTTGGTTTCGACTCGAACCATATTTACGAATGATTCACACATTGTTTTGTACTCAACACTCACTTAACACATCATAGTGTCACTGAAAACTGTTTATGGACTACTTTAACTTGTTATATATGAGATTAACCTTACCTGAAGAAAAGAAAATGGAAAATAAACAATATACAGCGATTAGAAATGGAGCTTCTCAATCTTTCCGAACTCTGCTCGTTTCTGCATAAGCTATGTTATGATTAAACGCATTTGAGCAGATCTTTCTTTGCGAGAGCTCCCCCTAGTGGTCTGAGTATAGTACATCGCTGCATACACACTAATAGCTGACTGAAGAGCTCTTAATTAAAACATCTAAGAGTCCATTGAACGCAAACACAAACAAAAGTTTAGTAACATTACCACCATAAGGTATAAATCTTACATTTTTTTTATAGGAGGCCAGCATTGTCATGCCTTGCCAAAACACTAGTGCCACACTCTCCCCTACAAACTAAATGTCTTCTGACATTTTAGTAACATTTTAAGCATATTCACCAGTTCCCTCCCAGGAGTCTTTTAATAACTCTCAACTATGCTCCAAGGCCTCCAGAAATTAAACATCAGAGGTAGGTAACTGCTTTAACTCTACTGAGCAGTCCCTCTGAACCAACAAAGGTTGGCCTAAAGTTTCATAAGTGAACACCACTGCTTTCTGTCTCTGTCTCTTTGGATAAAGTCTTTGAGGCTTTGTAGGGTCCATCTCATGCTCATTGTCTGACTCAGCATTGTCTCTATCAACGTCAACGTCATGACTTGAGCTGTGATGAGCATTTTCCGCAAGGTCAAGAGGCAAATCATCTCCTCCTGAACAACTTTTAAGAGGCAACTCCTCTTCGCTCTGAAGGGGCAAATCCTCTTCGTTCTGAAGAATTCCATCCCGAGGTGCGAAAGGCTGCGCTCTTGGGTTGAGAGGCATGTGATCCTTCTTCTGCCACTGACAGGTCAGTACATACTCCTCCTCCGAGTCGCTCTCAGAATTTAAAGAAAACAGTCTCTTTTTGTCTCTGCCCATCCTGCTCCCTTTTGGCGTGTTCGGGGTGTTCTGTGAGCGACGTTGATCATGGTTTTCAGTTTCGATGGGCAGAAAATCACACGGTAGGAGAAGATTCCTGTGAATGACCCGGCTTTTTCCCTTCCCACTTTCTGGGCTCACCTCATATACAGGGCTTTCAGCATGTTTTCTCTGCTTCACCACATGTACCTGATCTTCCCAGTATGACCGTATCTTCCCTGGACCTCCCCTAGGAGACAGATTGCGGATCAGGACCCGGTCACCAGGCTGAAGGTCTCTCCCCAACACCTTTTGATCATAGTAAGCTTTGCCACGGGCTGCTACTTTTGAAGCTGTCTTCGCTGCAATTTGGTATGCCTCACTCATCCTTTTCTTCCAACGAGACACATAGTCCTGGTAAGAGCTATTACCTTCATCAGTCTTTAGGTTGAAAAGAATGTCAACAGGCAAGCGCGGGGATCTTCCATACAACAGGTAGTAAGGAGAGAAACCGGTTGCTTCACTCCTTGTACAATTGTAGGCATGAATCACTTTGGCTAAAGAGTTCTTCCAGTCTGCTTTCTCCTCATCTGCAAGTGTACGAAGCATAGACAATAAAGTGCGATTGAATCGCTCCACTTGTCCATTGCCTTGTGGATGGTAAGCTGTTGTGTGTGACCCACGGATCCCACAGAGTTCTTTCATTTTTCTCAGCAGTTTGTTTTCAAATTCTTTGCCCATGTCATGATGGATTTTACAGGGAAAACCAAACTTCAAAGCAAAATCATTGAAAAGCTTTTCTGCAACGGTCTTAGCAGACTTATCTTTGGTTGCATTAGCCTGTGCGAATCTAGTAAAATGATCCACCACCACAAGAATGTATTCAAAACCCTGCTTGCAGGTCTCCAAATGAAGGAAGTCTATTGAGACCATTTCAAATGGATATGTGGTGTGAATCGTGGTTAAAGGCACTCGAGTTTGTCTTACTGGCCGTTTCTTTTTCAGACACTCACACACTTTGGTGACAAAGTGCTCCACGTCACCCTGCATTCTCGGCCAGTAAAAGACACATGAGACAAATGATCTTCAAAACTGCTGCTATGTACCAAGTTGTCATCTAGGTAGGGTTGACATATTGTGTCCCTGAGGCCTAACAAGCAGCTTTCCATACTTCGTTGGAACTCGGCTGGTGCCGAACTCAAACCAAATGGAATACGTTTCCACTGATACAGCCCCCATGGTTATGAAAGCTGACAGTGGCTGGCTCTCCTCATCCAGGAAGCCCTGGTGGTAGGCCTTCCCTTGGTCCAAAACGGAGAACCAAGTGCTTCCACTCAATGCATCCAGCATGTCTTGTATCTTGGGTATAGGATGGCGATCCGGCACAGACTTTTGGTTTAACTCCCTGTAGTCACAGCATAACCGAAGACTGCCGTCTTTTTTCCTTACACAGACTACTGGAGATGAATATGCTGACCTGGAAGGCGTCACCCAGCCTTTGTTCAGCAGATCTTGTAAGTATTGCTTGACCTTGTCATGTAACGGCTTTGGTATAGACATATATGTTTTCTGCACTGGCCTTGTGTCATGCAGTTTGATGTGCATCTTCAAAGATGGAATGCAACCAATGTCATCGTCATTTTAGGCAAAGGCTTGACACTCATCTCTCAGTACTTTTTTTACAGCTTCCTGCTGGTCATTGGTGAGATGGTCTAAGTTCACAGGGGGATCCCATGCTGGTGGTGGTGATTCACTTTGTGAGCTATTAGTAGTCTTTTCGGGAACTGACTCAAGCTTTTGGGCTTCCTCTCCTGGAGCCCCCTGAGGTTCAGTGAGTTGGGTGGCTGCAGGGTAAACTGTTTTCACGGATTGCAAGTAACCCAGAATTTGGTTTCGCTGTAGGGTGATATTCTGTTTTGCTGTATTGACAACTGATATAGGTATATACTTGACTTGCCTCACAGGAATTTTCACCACTGCTTCATTTAATTCCAGGTCCTCTTGAAGTGGGTTTATCTCACTGGGTGAGAAAAGCAGTTCCTGACCCTCATACTGAGACCCAACGTGAGCGCGGACCATTATGGTGGTAACCTGATTCGCCGGCAAATACACAAGTTTTCTTCCATTTTTCACTACCCCGACAGTTACCTCTTGCTCCCCACTCTGGATCAGTTTCATCAATGTATATGCCTCTTTGCGGGTGATGGAGAACGCAGAACTCATTATATGCAGCATTTTCCTTTCTTTATGCTCAGGAGTGTCTTCCATCCTTTTCACTATCTCTTCGATCACATTGTACCCAATAATTGGGTCCTCCGCTACTGTTGGATCACTGGACACTAACATGAGTACCTTCAGCAATGGTGTTGGGAAGGGTCCTCCATTGAGCTGAAAATTAATCTCCACCCACCCGATGAATGGGATTTCCGTGTTGTTAGCTGCTAAGCCCGTCAGGGTGGCCTCTCCTAATAATTCTTCTAGGGGCTGAATAACGGTATCTGGGAGTTGTTGTTGTCGCCAAACATCATTCACAATGCATGCTTGAGCCCCTGTATCCCACAATGCCTCCACTAATTTGCCATTCAAGCGGCAACTGACCAAGCAACGTTTCCCAATCAGATTAACGAGCTGTGATTCATGTTGCGGCGAGAGGTATTTAACTGCACAGGGGTGTGCGGTGACTGTTACTGAGGTTGGATTAAGTGCAATAGTGTTTGGGGTAACTGATTGGGATGACTGTTCATTTTGTGCATGGTCCATGGGGAGTGTAGGTGATGAGGGATGGGACACTTCAGGTAGGACTACTGATGGCCCCTTCTCAGTAGTCCTTGGTCGTTTCCCGGGGGTGAGGCCTGTGCTCGACATCCACGTGAAAAATGGCCTGTTTGTCCACATTTAAAGCAGTGTTGGCAGTTTTCACCTGTAAGCTCTTCTCTACATTTCTTACAACCTCGCCGTTGTTCTTGTCTGAACCGGGGTGAGAATGTCTTATTACTTGCTTCCATTGCAGCGGTAATCATCTGTTTCATTTCAACTCTCAGCTCCTCTATTAGTTTTTGAGTGTCTGAAACCTCATTACTGGCCTTATGACATTCTTTAAAGTCCCTTCCTTTTACAGTCTTGACGGCCATAGCCGTGCCGGGCTCATTTGGTGACTGCCCAGCCTGGGCAGGTGAGTGTTCTGATGGAGCCTTTTCAGTTTCTCCTGCCTTTCACCTTCCAGCTTAGCAGCCTCATTCACAACTTCAATCAGCTCTTCGTCCGTTAGTCTGATGTTACTGAGATAGGGCTGTATCTAGAAATTTCAGAGAGTCACTTATCAGTCCAGTTTCAATTGAACGAAGAAATTTACGGTGGATGACATCCCTGCTATAGCGGTCATCATCCCCGTCCTCGGCTTTCCACAGTAATTTGTCTTTCAGTTCAATGGCCCTAAAGATGAAGTTTTGAACTGACTCTTTGGGCTCTTGAGATATGTTTATAAGCTGGTGGTAGAGAGCCGTTGTACTGTCAACTTCGTAGTGCAATTTTAAACTCAGTTTGAACTCATCTGAATCACATACATTCTCAGTTAAAGCATAAATGACATTCTATGAATTAACCATGACAATGATCATATTCACCTGTCTCACATTTCACGACTCTTTTGTTCCCTAAATTAACAGTATTTCCTCCCTTGTGTATTCGTTAACCTTATGAACAGTCTACAGTCACTCAAAATGGCGGACACCAATAAACTACCCGTGTTAGTGAACTTACATTCCACTTAACTGCCTTGTTCAACTACGTGAATACAAGTAACAAAAATAAACATTATATTTTATAACAGATATTTTCGTTCTTATACACAGTACCCATTATCTGGTTCGTTTACAGACTTCATTACCCCAATAGGGTCTGGCTGCAGACCTGCACCTCCACTGCCAGACCTGCACTCTCAGACCTGCACTCTCCGTTTTTTTTTTTTTTTGACCTGCACTCTCCGTCACCCAAACTTCCTCTGCAGGTGACGTCACTTGCAATCGACACCTGCACACTACGGTACCTGCGACGTCACTTGCAATCGACACAAAAAACCGCAAATAAGTTTCCAGTCGTTCGTTTGCGTTGCCAAAGACGCTGTATTGAAGCTGTTATATGGTTTAAAGTACCCGTAGCCAATAAAGACGCAGTAATGATGCTGTTAAATGGTTTAAAGTACTTTAGTAGTATAACCAGACAGAAACTTTCCCCCCAGTTATTTTTTGCTGCTTGTTTATCATAGGAGTATAATGTTGTACTTTATCATTCAAGTAGGCTACAACTATATTACATTACCAAACTATAACATTAACAAAAATTAAGCAGATGCAATTTTTTATTTTAGTTTTTTATTGTAAGCTAGTTACAAAGAGACAGACTATTTACTATTATTTGGAAAACTAGCAATAGTTTTATAAAATAGTAATATAAAAATAAGTAAAAGCTTAAAACACTTCCACAACAAATAAAAACAGAACAGAAAGAATGCAAAGAGGCAAATTATGTATTTTCTTTTATTTCTGCAAAGAAGCACATTATGCATTTCCTTCCTTTTCAGTTTGACAGAATACTTTCAGATTCATAACATCAACTACATGTTCAAGGAAGAAGTCAATGTCCTTCATCGCAGTAAAGATAAAGCTGAAAGGTTCCAGAGCAACAAGTCTGTCCTCTGAAAATTCAGCCTTCTGTAATTTGTCCATGGCCTCATCAACATCTTCATCCTCCATGCAGAGTACTTTGGGCAGCTGAACAGAACCAAGCAGCACACTTGGCTGTTCCAAACATATATACGTATACGTAGATACCCCATTGGACCGCTCCAAGCACATAGATGCGTCCGCCATATTGCAGCGGTCCACTAGACGTCATTCACCATACTGTAGGTTCGCAGACCAACGGCTGTGCAGGACTGTTATATTTAGAATATTCAGTGATTACTATGGTGATTTACCTAGATCTATGGGTGAATGACGTCAACTGGACCGCAGCAAAATGGCGGACGGCTTACGTATAAAGGCCCATAGAAACAGTCGCTAATGAGGCATCTACGTATATATATCTATGGTTCCAAACACCACTTGCTGGCTTTATTTAAATCTCCCATCAGTTGATTCTGTAAAATAACACAAAGAACAAGAGAGATACAAATGTAAGATACCAAAAACATTAATTCAGTATTGTGCAAAAAAAAAACAATTACTTGTGACCAGTCCTGTAACAAAATAATGTACCTCTTGTGATGATTCCATCAGTACATCTATACTTGCATCATCTGCCTAAGAGCAGGATAGAAGAAACCAGTTATACACACACATACATATATTTATAATATATAAAATGTCACTCAAATGAAGTAATCTGAATTGAGAAGAGTAGGAGCAGAAGAAAACACCAAATGTGGTGCTTTACAATGTTTCACACTACCTGTTTTGCTAATAAAAACACCACATTTAATTGTCTCATTCTACTTATATTATCATTAACACAACAATCACTTCCACTAAACTATACAGTAGTTTACGTGTAAGCTATATAATTAACTTACGAAAGCATATATACCATTCTGTTCAGTAGTTTAGCTTACTTTAAATGTATTTAAGTCAGTGACGGAGTGGTTGACTAGTTAGGCTATACAGCTTAGGGCTGCTCGATTTCAACAAAAATCATAATCACGATAATTTTGGTCAATATTGTAATCACGATTATTTAAACGATTATGACAGGGTCCAAAACTTTCTATAGTAATTAATTTAAACATAGCAATACAGCGAAAAAGAAAAAAAAAAAAAAAAAACAGTGATTAAAAAAATATTTTTCTGAATACTTTTCTGCAAGTCTAAAGTAGTCTAACAATACTACATAAATTAAATGTAATTATTTGAATGTAAAATAAAACTGCATCTTCACTGTAACAGTTAAACATCCTTTGTGTCTGATTAAAACTACAAACGTCCTTCATTCAAAAGCAGTGAGTGATTTTTCTTTAAGTTTTATTCATATTAAACAGACAGCAGAAGGAATCCTATGTGTTGCGCTTAACCGCACGGACCCAATATACTGTTACACACGTTTTTTTAATTTCAACTGTTTATGGTCATTTAAGACATAACTGACAAGCGTTTACATGAATAATCAACAAGCGCCTCATTTTCAAATATTTTTGCGTGTATTTGACCGTTTAGGCGCGCACCTGAGTTAAAATATAACTTTACAAGTCCATGTTCGGCTCCGTCTTTGAGCGCATTCAAAAAACACCGCAACTTTTCCGACGCGCTATTAAAAACATAACATCAAAGAAACATGAATAAATCAAGCATGTCCCGTTTTATGAAAGTCACGTAACATGATTTTGCTGATTTGCATGTGAAATTAGGCTTTTATGGAAGAGCGAAAGCGCACCACTGGAAAGGGGGCGGAGTGGGGCACAATAATCGTTTCATCTCGATTACTGCATTTTCATGATCGTTTGAAGCAAAAATCGAAATCGAATTTCGATTAATTGCACAACCCTAGCTAATGCAACTTTTTAAACACAACCAGTGAGCAGCGAACACGTTGGCAAACATAATTTTGTATATCAGAATACAATCTAATAAAACGCAGGTCGGAGAGTGCAGGTCTGACAGTGGAGGTGCAGGTCTGCAGCCAGACCCTTCTCCATTACCTTGGTTTCGACTCGAACCATATTTACGAATGATTCACACATTGTTTTGTACTCAACACTCACTTAACACATCATAGTGTCACTGAAAACTGTTTATGGACTACTTTAACTTGTTATATATGAGATAAACCTTACCTGAAGAAAAGAAAATGGAAAATAAACAATATACAGCGATTAGAAATGGAGCTTCTCAATCTTTCCGAACTCTGCTCGTTTCTGCATAAGCTATGTTATGATTAAACGCATTTGAGCAGATCTTTCTTGGCGAGAGCTCCCCCTAGTGGTCTGATTATAGTACATCGCTGCATACACACTAATAGCTGACTGAAGAGCTCTTAATTAAAACATCTAAGAGTCCATTGAACGGAAACACAAACAAAAGTTTAGTAACATTACCACCATAATGTATAAATCTTACATTTCTTTTATAGGAGGCCAGCATTGTCTTGCCTTGCCAAAACACTAGTGCCACACATACAGACCTGTGGACCACTTATGTGCACCCCTGTCTATAATGTACATGCAAATTAGCTGGACTAGCTATTGCATTATTTTAGCATAGTGAACTCATAGTGAAAAATATTTTTTTCTTTGATGTGAACAATGTAAAAATCTTGTCTACTTGAAAAAGAGAGTTGTTTTAATTTTTCTGACATTTTGTATTTAGTGTGAACAATGTAAAAATCTTGTCTACTTGCATAAGAGAGTTGTTTTAATTTCCTGACATTTTGTATTTAGTGTGAACAATGTAAAAATCTTGTCTACTTGAATAAGAGAGTTGTTTTAAATTGCTGACAGTTGTAATTTTGTATTTAGTGTTAATTGTTTTTTTTAATAATTTTTTTAAACTTTTAATTTTGTGACAGTCATACATTTTTAGCAATTATTATTCTTATAATTATTATTTGTGCAGGATAAAGAACTATCATGATTTTTTGAGCAATAGTATAAATGTTAAGTTAAATTTGTCATTAGTCTCCTGTCTCCTTTATTCTAACCCAGAAAATATGAGGGAAAGTTTAACACTAATGGATAAACATATTTATTTCATCCCACACATCTTAGTGACAAAAGTGGGAATCTCCTTTAGGTAAATAAAAAAATCCATATCATTTGAAAGAGCAGAGTGCTCTGCAGTGTAAAGAAGCTGTGCTCTGATTGGCTGCTGATGAACTTTGATGTCATCACTGGCTGCTACAAGAGCCCAACTGATAGCACAATTTGTTTAGCTGGCAGTGCTGTGAGCATGTAAAAGAAACACAGTCCAGACAAAGTGACCAGATAACTAGGAGGTGAAACATACTGGTCAGAGAGCAACAGTGTGAGACCAGAACACTTTCTGAAGGAAACACAATTAAAAAGGATTTGTTTGTTTGTTTGTTTGTTTGTTTGTTTGGGTAGATATCTTATGGGAGTCCGTGAAGAGTAGCAGTAAGCTGGACGACTCTAAATCACTCTCCTGGTTTAAGTAAGTGAATTGGCTGTACATTTGAATGCTTCTTTTTTATGCTTTTATTTTTCTTTTTGTTTGATTATTCTCATTATAATACATAACATTAATGATAATAATCATGATAATTTTCACACTTTGCTTTCTGACACTGTATGTACTTACCATTTACTTATACTCCCCGAAGAACATTCCTTTTGAGGCTCATACCAAATGTTATGATGATTTTCCTTTTTCAGGACAAGTCTCATGGAGGGACAGGATACACTGAGCATGGAGAATCCCTCCCTGCACGTGAACATTTCAGCCATGCTAAATGATTCCTCTCCAGTGTCCTTGTCTGGCTTGGAGTACAGTGATATAGAGGTGTTCTTAATTAGTATCATAATGGTGCTTCTGATTGTAGGCATTGTCTTCGGCAACATTCTGGTCATCAGTGCCATTGTAAAATTCCAGCGTTTACAGACAATCACCAACTACTTCATCAGCTCCTTGGCCTGCGCAGATCTAGTCATGGGCCTCATGGTAGTGCCATTTGGCGCATGCTACATCCTCCTCAACACGTGGCACTTCGGAAACTTCTTTTGTGAGTTTTGGACAGCTACAGATGTGTTGTGTGTGACCGCTAGCATCGAGACGTTGTGTGTGATTGCCCTGGACCGGTACGTGGCAATCATGTGGCCTTTGCACTATCAGTCGATGCTTACGAAGCAGAAGGCCTGTGGGGTGCTCCTAGGGGTGTGGGCAGTGGCCGCCCTCATCTCTTTCCTGCCCATCCACATGGAGTGGTGGGTGTCAGATGAACCTGAAGCGTTGAGCTGCTTGGAGAACCCAACATGCTGTGACTTCAACACTAACACTGCCTATGCTGTGACCTCCTCCATTATCTCCTTCTACATCCCGTTGGTCATCATGACGTTTGTCTACAGCCGGGTCTTCCAGGAGGCCCGTAGACAGCTTCAGAAAATCGACAGCATCGAAGGGCACATACGCACACAGAGCTTCAGCACCCAGGAGGAAAATGAGGTAAAGAATCGGAGGACCAAGTTCTGCATGAAGGACCTCAAAGCTCTAAAGACCTTGGGAATCATCATGGGAACCTTTACCCTCTGCTGGCTCCCGTTTTTTGTGCTGAATGTGGTGTCAGCAATCTGGAAAATGGACAACATCATGTTGCCCTTCAGGATTTTGAACTGGATTGGGTACGCCAACTCCGCTTTCAACCCCCTGATATACTGCAGGAGTCCTGAATTTAGATGTGCCTTTCAGGAGATCCTGTGCTGGAGAACTTCTCAACTTCCTTCCACAACGAATAACAAGGGATATAACTACAGCAGCCACAACTGGCAAGTCCACATGAAGACCACCAGACAACAAGAGCCTTGTGAAACAGAAATGGGTGCTGACTGTGTGACTGCATGTACCAAAACATTGTAGTTAATCTGTGACATCAAACATTTGAACATTTAAAACCTCATGTATTGTGTTTGTATGTAATATTTTTAAAGGTCTTTCAGTTTGAGGCTTCTTTCGTCTGTGACAAAACATGGTTTTTAGATGCTTTAGCCTTTAAACCAGGAAGGTTAGCCTATATTTACACAATATTTAAGATGTTCTGTTGACATATGGAGAAAATTTTATTGACTAAGTCAAAACTAATGGATTTTAATTAACTTCTGTTTCTAGATAAATAAGAAAGTGTGTGTGCAAGAAATCAGTCTACCTCTGAATTACTACCTCAGGACGCATTTCCCAGATAAAACTGCATGGGTATTTTTTATTTTTTTTATTTTTTTAAATACCTCAACTTAAAAACTGAGAGAATTGTACAGTTAAATGTGGATTACATATCTTAAAGAGTGTCAGAGGGTCTTTTACTAGACGGACTTGTGACATTCCATTAAGAGCTTTGGCTTGCTAAAAGCCAGGGTCTTTGATATCTCTGAGCACTTCTCCAGAGAGAGGAAATATAACCTTCTGACGAGGGACAACAGGTGCACATTGCTGTCTGTGCTATAACCAGCTGTTCTTGTTGAAAGGAAAAGAGCTAGAGAGCCATGCAGTTCTCTCCAAACCCTGCACTTCAACCTTCCCCTGTCAACATTTCCACTGGAAAACCATTTTAAGGTTATAGCTGAAGCTTTATTTAAAGGTTCATGTTTATGTAAGTAAGTATGCAAGTCTACATTCACAGGCTGGGTGGCACTATAATGATGTTGTGTTTAACATGTCACTATTTGCAAGGAAAGTGCCAAGTTATTGTTATTGCTAAACACTATTTAAATGTTGAGTATGTAATCTTAACAAAATACCAGCACCTTAATTTCAGGAATATAGCTTCAGGCATCTAATTTTTTGGGGTAGGTTTTTTTTTGTCACAAAATCACCTGATATTGACAATTATTTTATATAATAGCGAGGACAATGTACTTTATTATGATAGATACATTACTGGGCAATCTGACATTACAAAATGCTGACAAATGTATGCTTACAAGCTGGCCCACTGCTGATGTCACTGACATGTTCGCTCACATACACAACCCCCTTCCTGTGTATGCATGTACATATTTACTAATGTATGTCTTGGGCAGTTGAGATTGAGACATATTAGACAGCTTATTAGGCTACCTTAGTCAGGGTAGTACCATATTTACTTTTAGACAGGAATAAAAACAAGGCTTTGAGAAAAGATTTTACAAAAAAAAACCAAAAAAAAAAAAACCTTTGACTTTGTTTTATAGTGTCCCTCTTACAGTGTAATTATACAACTAAGAACTGAGTAATATAAATAACGTACTTAAAATAGGGTTGCAGATAGAATCAGGATTTGGTTTATGGTTAGTTGTATGTAATTATGCAAAATTTACTGTTTTCATTATAGTAAATACAATAAATAAAGTGTAACCAAAAGCTTCAGTAGACAAAAATTTTATAAAACAGTTTTGAAGGTGGTGAGTTTTGAAAATTTGGATTTATATGATCCAGAACCTTTCTTATAGTACATGCTGTTGTCGATCCCTAGTTTATCCTTACAGCCTCATTTTCATCTAAATAAAATTCAACATGATGTCTACACTGTTAGATAAACAAAACATGTTTTGATGGTAATACACACAGAAGTTTGAAATACTCTGATATGTATGTATGTGTGTGTGTGTACCTGGTATTCCTTACATTTTAGGGACCAAATGTCCCCACAAGGATAGTAATACCAGTAAATTTTGACCTTGTGGTGACTTAATCATACAGAATTAAGTTTTATGAAAATATAGAATACTGTTTTTGTGTAAGGTATATATAAACAGAAACTTGAATCACTTTCATTACATAAAGCATTTAGGGTGCTTTGTTGCAGGTATTGTATTATTAAACACATCATTCTTCATTTGTAAGTAACTGAAGTATTTGCCACATTGATGGACAAAGCAGTAAATGGATATAGAATAATGTGTTACTATGTTTTGACTGCACATTTCAAAAATTGCATTTACTGTAGTTTGTTTCATTCCATAAAAAAGATTGTGTTGTTTTCCAAGTTGTTTTATTTATGAACTTTTACCACAAAAAATGTTTTGTTTTAAGGTGTATTATTTTTGTTTTTGTTGTCCAACCAGCTGCTTACTATCCAAAGTAATGTTTTTTTTAATTATTATTACAGTTTTTCTGAATTGCTAAAACACATTTTTTGAAACCATCACTCATTTTCTCAAATCCTCAAACACAAATCTAAATGTTCAAGCTAAATTCACAGAACCCGACTCTTCTAGTAAAATCAAACAAAGCTTTCAAATCATACACACATTAGTCAATAACATACACTCTACAGATCATTGATTAGACACTACATCAAAAAATGGAGAACACAGTGTTCAGTGCATGCAAAAAAAAAAAATGTTTACTGTATATAGTAATCATTTTGCAATTAAAAAAGAAAGAAAAACATACACACTTATTTTTTTTATATTTTTTTTTTCAATTGACTGACAAGGATTGTTCAATACTGAAGCCACATTTTCAAAACTCATACAAACTGCATTACCAAACATGGTTTTTGGCCAAACAGATGAAAAAACAAAATAAAAACAAACGAGAAAATATAAAGAAATAAAAAAAATCTGAATAACAGTTTTTCACATTTGATAAAACACTAAACGTCTCAGGTTACGTATGTAACCCTGGTTCCCTGAGGGAACGAGACACTGCATCATACAACGCTATGGGGAATGCCATTGGCGAACCCGACTCTGAATCAGTCTTTAACCAATAGGATGACGGGAGTGACGTCACCGACGTGGTGACGTAATGCGACCAGGAAGTATATAAGCACGTGCGTTTCAAACCGGCTTCAGCTTCCAGGAATGAAGCGATGCGCGGCAGGAATGCGGGAATTATGGCCCATGACGCAGTGTCTCGTTCCCTCAGGGAACCAGGGTTACATACGTAACCTGAGACGTTCCCTTCCGGAAACGAGACACTGCGTCATACAACGCTATGGGGAACGATATGCCAACTTCCCCAGAATTCCAAATTCCTGCCCAGTGGTGTTTGTCTGGGAAAGAAAGGAAGCGTTGAGTCTGGTGGATCAGGCCAGAACACACTCACTGTCTGGGGGACCAGCCCAGAACAGGAGGGTAGTGCCAGAGGCAGACACCTGCCGGGGCACTGAAGGTTCTCTGCCTGGGAAATCTGCCAGGAAACAAGAGAAAAATTACACCTCTGTCCGGAGATCTGCCAGAGCAAGAGGGAGTTGGCATATACCTCGGCCCTCGGGCTCGCGAGGAAAGTGGTCCGCTCTGTCTGGGGAACAGCCAGCACAAGAGGGACTAGAAGGACTCCGCCTGGAAAACTGCCAGGACGCGAGTGGAATTACATCTCTGCCTGGGGAGGCCCCAGCGCAAGAGGAAGCATGGTAGGAACCTCAGCCCTCAGGCGCCCGAGAAGAAGTAGTCCAAACTCTGTCTGGGGAACAGCCAGCACGAGAGGGACTGAATTGGCTCCGCCTGGAAATACAGCCAGGACGCGAGTGGAATTACATCTCTGCCTGGGAGTACCCAGCGAAGAGGGATATGATCCGCCTTGGCCCTCGGGCTCACAAGGAAAGCGTCGACCTCAGTCTGGGGACCAGCCAGACGTAGAGGGACAGGTAGCGTCTGGGGAAGATGCCAGGACGCTAGGTTGCTCCGCCTGGGAAGAATGCCAGGACGCGAGCGGGATTACATCTCTGCCTGGGGCGTACCCAGTCAAGAGGGATTATAAACCTCGGCCCTTGAGCCAATGAGGTTAGGGTCATACACCCCAGTCTGGTCACCAGCCAGAGAGGGGGTTCTCCTCGGCCCTCGAGCACACGAGGAGAAGGTAGTCCTTTGTCCGGGCGCACCCGGATCAAGAGGGACGCAAGTAGTGCCTGGAAACTCTGGCCAGGGCACGGGAATGGCTCCGCCTGGGAAAACTGTCAGGACGCGAGTGGAATGACATCTCTGCCTGGGGAGCACCCAGCGAGAGAGGGAGAGTTGTGCACCTCGGCCCTCGGGCACACGAGGTGATAGGCCTCTGTCTGGTGACCAGCCAGACTGAGAGGAAGGAGACCTCCTCGGCCCTCAGGCACACAAGGAGAGGGTTGTCCCTTGTCGGGTGCACCCGGACAAGAGGGACCCAAGTAGTGTCTGGAAACTCTGGCCAGGACACTAGAATGGCTCCGCCTGGAAAACTGCCAGGACGCGAGTGGGATTACATCTCTGCCTGGGGAGCACCCAGAGCGAGAGGGAACATTATAAGTACCTCGGTCCTTAGGCACACGAGGAGAAGCAGTCCAAACTCTCTGGGGAACAGCCAGTACAGGAAGGACTGGAAGGGCTCCGCCTGGAAAACTGCCAGGACGCGAGCGGAATTACATCTCTGCCTGGGGAGCACCCAGCGCGAGAGGGAGAGTTGTGCACCTCGGCCCTCGGGCACACGAGGTGATAGGCCTCAGTCTGGTGACCAGCCAGACTGAGAGGAAGGAGACCTCCTCGGCCCTTGGGCACACGAGGAGAAGGTAGTCCTCTGTCGGGGCGCACCTGGACAAGAGGGACACAAGTAGTGTCTGGAAACTCTGGCCAGGACATTAGAATGGCTCTGCCTGGAAAACTGCCAGGACGTGAGTGGAATTACATCTCTGACTGGGACGTACCCAGCGAAGAGGGATTATAAACCTCGGCCCTTGAGCCCACAAGGTTCGGGTCATACACCCCAGTCTGGTCACCAGCCAGAGAGGGGGAATACTCCTCGGCCCCTCGGGTACACGAGGAGGAGGTAGTCGTCCTGATGGAGAGAGTAGTGTGCACCTCGGTCCTCAGGCACACGAGGTGATCTACCTCCGTCGGTGACCAGCCAGAATGAGAGGAAGAGGTCCTCCTCGGCCCTTGGGCACACGAGGAGGAAGTAGTCCTTTGTCGGGCACACCCGGAACAAGAGGGACCCAAGTAGTGCCTGGAAACTCTGGCCAGAGCACTAGGGAGATACATATACCTCGGCCCTCGGGCACACGAGGTATGGAGTACTACTCTGTACTTAGGACGGAGGAGCCTGGAGCGGCTCGCAGACCTAGCTCATAGAACCCGCAGCACTGCAGATGTCCTGGTTAGGGACACCCACTAATAGAGCTCCAGAGGCAGTCAGGCCTCATACGACACCTAGATAAGTGGTTCTCTGTAATGGAGACAGCACACTTTCCTTGGCGTTGAGACTCAACCCCAGTTCTTTCCTGTGAGCGAGAGCAGCACCTCGATGCTGCCCGGCTTACAGTGGTCGAGTATATGGATGCTCTGGAATCACGGAGGAGCCAGAGCCGCATCCACACACTCTGTGAAAGTTGGGAGGAGGGGGGAGTGCTAGGCTGAAAGAAGAGCTCCCTGTTGAGGAAGGATGGAGACATAATTAGATCTATCGTGACAAATCCGTCCTCGGACCTGATTTGCGACGTAACTGCCAGTCTGAACTTCAGTTACTCTGAGTGAAAGATTCAACTGTCTGAGATCTAGGAAGGGCCGTAGCCCCCCATTCTTCATGAAGAGGGACCACCTCGATGGTCCCTGTCTAGAGCCTGCTCGGAGCCCACCTCGGTGGAAAACCCCGCGTTGAAGGAGGGTTCTTAGATATAATAACCCTTCCTCACAGTACGCAGGATCCACATAGATACTGTCGGCAGTCGTATTAACGTTGCCAGAAGTTCTACTGAGGGTACCAGCTTCTCGAGACTGGCCTCTACTTTGCCCTGAGCTTACAGCTCGGTGCCCTGTAGCGGTGAACCGGCAGGAGACACCTGCGGCTGCAAGTGCGGGCGATTGAGGGAACGGAACGTCTGTGACGTTCTCCGTATCCACCTCCTCAGAGGAGGATAAACGGAGCACTGAGGGTCCTTTGCTGGAGGAAGTACCGCCTGGCGGGCTTCCAAAACCAGCAATTGGCTGCCAGTTGTCCCTCTTATTGATAACCAGATCCTGCTCTGGGTAGTAGTAAAAAAAAAAAAACGCCCCATATGCAGGTCCCATGTAGATATATTCAGCAGTAGTTTTCAAGCTGCTCGAAATTCTACTAAGGGCCCTTACGAAAATTAACCATGGTTTTACTATAGTAAAACTGTGGTTTACCATGACCATAGTAACCACGTTTTTTTTGGTGCGTTTTTTTGGTGCGTGAGTTCTTAAGCTCTAATAAACCCTTTCCTCAGAAAGGGGAGCACTGTTTGGTTTGCCTTGAAAGATTCTGGGTAGCTCCGGAATTAAATATAAGGACAGCTTCCTAACCCTGAGGTCAGGGGGAAAAACCATCCTATGGTTTTAACATTTCGTAAAACCTTTCCTCGGAAAGGGAAGTGAAATGAGGCGTGAGGAGCGGGAATCGATCCTAAAGTGACGGCTTTCTAAGGTGTTTAAACAGCGAAGGATGCTCAAACCCTCTCACATAGAGGGAGGCATTCGTCAGCCTGGGTGTAGATCCTACATCAAGTACTGCCTCAGCCCTCAGGCTTAGAATGAGGTGACTTGAGGAGAGTCACAGAGTGGCGCTCAGATTCTTTTTTCACATAAAACCCTTTCCGCAGAAAGGGGAGCGTTCACCAAAGTAACCCGTGAATCATGACCCAAAGCTGGAAAGCGTATCACCAGGTGGTGCTCGAATAAAACCTTTTCCACAGAAAAGGGAGCATCCAAAGCTGCTCCGAGTCCGCATCGAGCACTCCGGCCTGCTGGCACTCCTATATAAGTGAACACCTGTCTCAACAGGTGGAGATACTCAGTTTCCATGGAAACCGTTCACTTAGGAGAGGACACGAAGCATATCCTCGCACGCACAAAAGGGGAGCAATCATACCTGACTCAGGAAGCCTGATGACAGAATCTACCCAAACAAAGGGGAATTTGTCCACACGACAGTGGTGCTACTGACGAACCTTGAATTAAGGTGAGCTGCTGGCGTTGAAGATCTCTGAGAGGACCCTTTCCGCAGAAAGGGGAGCTACTAAAGTTATTTCAAGTTCCTGAGAAGGGAGCTCCTGGATAGTCATGGTGACAGACTCCTAACCCTGAAGGCCAGGGAGGAACGCCTGTCCTGACGAGGGGCGCTCATTGGGGACCCTTTCCTCGGGAAGGGGAGAGCCCAGCTCGAGTGTGAGCCTGAAGAGTGAGAATCAGCCTGGACAAGAGGGACAGGCTCCTAACCCAGATGAACCGGGGAGAAAACCTGGCTTGGTAGCGAGAAGCGGTACTCTGAATAAACCCTTTCCGTGGAAAGGGGAGTACTACTTTAGTTACTGGAGAACTGAGAAATTGCTCCTTGGAGACAAAACTCAGGAGGTGCTGGAAAGAACCTTCGGCTGATAAGATCACTTCACAGGATCTAAAGTCCACAGAGAGAGTCTGGAAGAGGGATTCTCAGAAAAAGGCCTGCAAAGGACAAATGTTAAACATGCCAAGGGCAATCCTAAGAAAGAAACTTAGGGAGCTTACCTTGAAGAGGACATACGTCCTATGTCTAACATATGCTGAGAGGGTGGTTTACCGCACAACCTGTGGCGTGGATAGGACGAACACTGCCGTAACCATAACCCGTAGGATCAGAGGGGGAGCATCCGCCGTAAACTCGTCGTGTTTTTCTCTGAGAAGCAAAAACACAACACACAGGCCTGAGACAGTTTTAAGTTCTTTTTCTTTATTAAAAGAAAAATATGGATCGTACTCACCCATGAGTGACCTGCATTTAACTCAACTTAAACAAAACCTGTTTAAGGAGTTAAATCCAGACCATCGGTAATGGAGGTTCTTATGGGACATAAGAACCGCTGCGTGCAGGGAGCTCATGTTGTAGGGCTCGGACCTGAGCCTTCATGGAGTGAAGGACTCAAAGGCAGTGATCTACCTAGCCCAAGTCACATAAATCCAGAAAGGCCAATGAGCCTGGGAAAACTGACAGATCAGTGAAAGACCTCCGGTTAGTCCTCCTGAAAACAGCCCAAACCAGACAGTGGGCTGTCTATTTAAACCCTAGCAGGGGAGACAGCACCATCTAGGCAAGAGCTTAAAAGAACTGCTTTTCTGTTTTCAAACAAAAGTAATCAGTAAACCCACACACAGATATCCGCAGATATCTGTATGTGTAGGAAGGACTACCAGAGGTAAAAACTGACTGAAAGCCTCCAGCCCTAAAGTAGGAAGAATTAACATACAGCTAGCCTCAGACAGCTGTAGTTAATAAGACTGTTCTGCCATGATCAGCATAATCATGGTCGAACTAGTCTAGGAAAATCTCCCCCTTTATATGTACACATATACGCATACATAACATGCATACACATATTTTATGGCAGCAAATTAACTCCACAATCGCGACGCGCAGCACATATTCGGCTCCCGCGGGAGCTAAACAAACTCCGCCCAGACGCCAAATTCCCTCGGGAATAAAACAAGCAAGGAGCCGCTGGCGATGCCGCGAATGCGTCTGTTAATGCCGCGAGAAGCAAACACACTCAAGCAAAATGAGGAACAGAGAAACTCACCTCCCTCCTTTGCGTATTGCGTTTTCGCAATAAGCCCATTAGTCCCTCGGGAGCTGGACGAGCTGTAATTTACCACACCTACGTAGCAGAGAGTCGTAGCAAGTGGGTATGAGAGCGTGCCTCTCGTTACAAACAAGCAATGAATGCACCGATTGCATTCTACTCTCTCAAGAGGTAATCTTGTTTGCGTTCTCCCCTCACAGCTCAGGCAGTGTGAAAGTGCGGTTATCAGATTACCACATACGTCACAAGCAGGCCTACGGTGAGAGAATATGCACTCCTAGACAAAGAGAAAGCTGAAGACAGCGAAGATGTATTGTGTTGCACGGGCGCCTCTTTTATGTTATGGTCGCCCGGTCGCCCGTCATACGGTGGCGCCGGCCATTTCATGTAGTTTTTCTATGCATTCTTCAGACACGAGGCACGCTGCAGCGTTCCCCAAAGCGCCCTCTAGAGGACGCAGTGAGAGTTCCCTTCGGAAGGGAACTATAGTTAAACCATGGTTCATTTGTAGTTACTATGGTTTTACTTCAAAAATCATAGTTAAACCATGGTTACTACAAAAAAAAAAATATGGTTAATTTTCGTAAGGGGGAATCAGCCTCTCAGACTGGTTTCTGGTCCTACCTAGAGTTTTTAATTCAGAGCTCTGTAACAGCCCAGCCAACATGTCCATGTGGGCCCTACATGGGATTTATCTGGGCTATGTGGGTATCAACTGGGCATGGGCTCAGAGTGGGCACTTTGATGGGCTGCATGTGGGCCCCAACTTGGATAAAGATGTGGGCCCCAGTTAGGTTGCCCATTATTTCTTATTTGTGGGTCCCATATGGGCCACAACTGGGTTATATTATGTTTTTTTTTTTTCTTTTTTTTTTTCCTTTTTTCAATTATGGGTCTAAACAGCCTAGCCCTCACTTTATTAAATATGGAACATATATAATAATATAAATATACATTTATCATAGTAATATTAAATATATATTTATATATAATGATAATACATATATAATTCCTCCAAAAAAAAAAAAAAAAATCTTATTTAAAATGTAAAATCACTTCCTTTCTGCAGTCATTGCGGGATGCAATGGTTTGGTGTCGTGCCTTCCCGCCGCGTTCTAATTTGAAAAAAAAAAAAAAAAAAAAAAAAACAGTTGCCACTCTCATCACACACAGTCTGCTTGTCGAGGAAAACTGTCTCATAAGGTAAGATATGCCTTTCATTTTCAATTAAACGAGATTAATGTTTTGAAGGATGATATCTAATAACAGACAGTAAAAGTTATTTGGTGGATTTTAATTGACAGCTCGAACCACCAATCAGTACAGCTTAAGCGTCACCTGTGAGTAGTTCCGCTAGACCGAAAAAGAAGTGCATGGCAGCAGAGTTCAGTGCAGAGCTAAATGATTGTTCTCCACAAAGTTTATTTACAGTTTGTGCGTGCAGCTAAAAGTAAGTTTGAATGTTCTAATCTTTATTGTTAATATACTGTATATTGTTGCTGCTGAAGATAGTCACGGAAAGCAGGTTAACGGCAGCACTGTATGTTTGCATATCACAATCGCGATTCCAGCAATCGCCATTTTTCTTCCTGTGTGAGTTAATATGATTGAGTGTTTTAGACAACTGTTTACATGTTTATTAGATGCGGTATGTGGATTATATGTTTATTTTCACAAGCACGGATAATAAATGCCGTCAGAATCACGTTCTAAAATTGCAGCGTCATGTTTGCATAAACAGCCGGAACGACGCTAATGACGGTACGAGCGCGGGTTAGAGCCCCGCTCGGAGCAAGGCTTTATATAATGATGATTATTGTAATTATACAGTGACTACAGTTAATTCTAGTAGTATTTCAATGCCCTTGTAACTGTTAATATGGTTGTGAATCTTTAATGTAATAATTTGCGTATTGTTATTTACTATTCTTATATGTATATCTTTTAGAACCACACATTCACCCTCTTATACTTGCATCTTCAATGGACAATACATGTCAAAGAAGAAACATCTGAGTCCTTGCATTCTAACCGTATGTACCATAGTGATTGCAAACTTTTACTAACCAGCCTAAATAAGTACTCTACAACAATTTAGATGTTGCTTTTTCACTATTTCATCATAAGTAATTCCCTCGTAACAGTCGAGGAAGTGATAAAGAGAAAAAGGGAATAGCCATTTTCAGTTAATCCACAGATAGAAGAGAGAAAGCGAATACCTATCTATTCAGTCGTCATTTATTTTAAATGTACACAAATTTCTAATTACTGCTAACGTTAACTGCTTAGCTACTTCTTAATATACTGTCTTCTAGGGGCTAATTTTATGTTAACAAGGTAAAAATATCAATGAACAAATGATTGAATCGTTTTTTTTCGGTCTTTTGCAAGTTAACTCGAAAGGAAGCAAGGACCGGTGAGTTATTGAGCTTGATGCTTGAAATGACTTTATAAATATAATAAAGTTGCTGTGTTGCCAAAGCCAGTAAGGAATTACTGGAAAAAAAAAAAATTTATATGCCAAGATTTTATTTACACAAACATGAAGATAATTTTATTTAGCTTACATAGCTGTTTAAAAAAGTGAGCTTTGCATTACAGCATGATATGCATGAAGTATGATAGATTTATTATTGATAGTTGATAAAATAACACATTTTATTTGTCTTTAGTGGCTGTTTGAGTAAATCATTAATATGACATTTGACAGGTCTAATTTGTTTATTAGGCTATTCTTTAAAGGAGTTGCATATGCAGTGCACAAAGAAAAGCTTATAAGAGGTTACATTAGATTGAATATTATGTCAGTTAAGGTGTCATTTGTTAACATTATTTAATGTATTTACTACCATGAACAAACAATGAACAATGTATTTATTACAGAATTTATTTATCTTTGTTAACATTAGTTAATAAAAATAGAATAATTCATTGTTACTTCATAGCAATCTCTCCTCTGAAAGCCACATTTCTAGCATCTGCAAAACCGCATTTTTCCATCTTAAAAATATATCGAAATTACGACCTATGCTATCAATGTCAAATGCTGAAACATTAATTCATGCGTTCATGACCTCAAGGATAGATTATTGTAATGCTTTATTGGGTGGTTGTTCTGCACGCTTAAAGGTTGTATCAGCGATTTCTAGCCTAAAACATAAAGTGTCAAATTCAGCTGACCTTTATTCACGATCCGCTCGCTGCCTGCCCCATAAATTGTCTGTGAAAAAAACGCGTCTCTCTGGTCAGCCTAGGGTCTGAGATATGCCAAAAAAAACAATCTGCGCTATCAACTATTCCACAGATAAACAAACCGTGTTCCAACCAATCAGCGTCAGGGGGTTCGTGTTGTGGACTTTCCTACTGGTGCAGGGATGTGAGGGAGGCGGAGCGAAAGTCCACAACACCAAACCCCTGACGCTGATTGGTTGAAACACTGTTTGTTTTTGCTGTGGAAAGGTTGGTAGTGCCGATTGTTTTTTTGGCATATCTCGGACCCTAGGCTGACCAGAGAGACGCGGTTTTTTCACAGACAATTTATTTGGCAGGCAGCGAGCGGATCGTGATGAAAGATCAGCTGAATTTTACACTTTATGTTTCAGGCTAGAAATCGCTGATACAACCTTTAATAAACAAACTCCAGCTGGTCCAAAATGCAGCAGCTAGAGTTCTTACTAGAACCAGAAAGTATGACCATATTAGCCCGGTTCTGTCAGCACTGCATTGGCTCCCTATTAAACATCGTATAGATTTTAAAATCTTGCTAATTACTTATAAAGCCCTCAATGGTTTAGCTCCTCAGTACTTGAACGAGCTCCTATCGTATTATAGTCCTTCACGTCCGCTGCGTTCTCAAAATTCTGGCAATTTGGTAATACCTAGAATATCAAAATCAACTGCCGGCGGCAGATCATTTTCTTATCTAGCGCCTAAACTCTGGAACAATCTACCTAACACTGTTCGGGAGGCAGACACACTCTGTCAGTTTAAATCTAGATTAAAGACACATCTCTTTAACCTGGCTTACACATAAAATCATTAACACATTTCTATAATTCAAATCCGTCAAAGGATTGTTAGGCTGCATTAATTAGGTCAACCGGAACCGAAAACACCTCCCATAACACCTGATGCACTCGTTGCATCGTAAAAAGAATGGCATCTACGCTAATATTAGTCTGTTTCATTCTTATTCCGAGATCACCGTAGCCACCAGATCCAGCTTGTATCCGGATCAGATGGTCACTCCAGTCCCCCGGATCCAGTCCGTACCCAGCTTAGATCATGGATCACCACCTGGAGATGACTTCAATAGCCGTGGATGTCAACCAGATGAGCTCCAAGGCGGATCACCAATAAAGACCTCGCCAACCTTGACGGCCATCGGCACTACACCACAGGATCCTGATGAGTTCTCTACAATCAGACATTGGTACAAACTGTTGTTTGGTCTGGCCAGAGGAGAACTGGTCCCCCGACTGAGCCTGGTTTCTCCCAAGGTTTTTTTCTCCATTTCTGTCACCTGTGGAGTTTTGGTTCCTTGCCGCTGTCGCCTCTGGCTTGCTTAGTTGGGGACATTTTCCAGCGATATCGTATACTATTTGAACTGAACTGACGATGATATCACTGAATTCATTGATGAACTGCTTTTAACTGAAAATTGATTGTTACAATAATGCGTTACTTACACACTATTGTGCTGTTTAAATACTGTGCAGTTGCTTTGACACAATCTGTATTGTAAAAGGCGCTATATAAATAAAGGTGACTTGACTTGACTTGACTTCATGTTAGTTCACAGTGCATTAACTAATGTAAACAAACACAACTTTGAATTTTAATAATGTATTAATAAATGCTGAAATTAACATTAACTAAGATGTATAAATTATGTAGAAGTGTTGTTTATTCTTAGTTCATGTTAACTAATGTTAACTAATGAACCTTATTGTAAAGTGTTACCAAATTTTTTCTATAATTCTTATTCGGTGGTACAGTGATTACTTGCTAGAATTGATTATTTAAAAGCTGCCATGCATGTCAAAATTTGGAAAGTGCAAAATTTGACCGAAGGGATATGAAAGAAAGTAACTGTTTAATAACTTTCCTCTAACAACTGAACAGCACCCCTTTAACTAGTTCATATTCCCTTTGGTAGCAGATATTCCTTTAAGTGACAGTTTTGTTATTTGGACACAAATTCCCGACTGTTTAGTACATAGATGATTTTTAATGTTTCTTTTAATGTTTTATTAGCATTTTAAAGTTATTGGCTTTTCTGTGTCTTTTTTTCTTTAGGTATGAAGCTGAGGGGTGTGGCCAAACCCAGGAGTGACCCTCATCCACTGAATGTTTTTCCCCCCTCTTATCTTTTTATTTTAAAAATGTCTTTGTATAATAAATAAAAAGATGATTTGCAATTTATGAGTTGGAAGTGTTTTTCTTTACAATTGAAATATTTTGTCAAGTAAATATATATGGTCAGGTACAGCTTTACTAAAATATTCTAACTTGACAAAGTTGAGAAAGTTTGAAATTTTATTTTGCATCATAGCATACTGAATTAATCTACAGGAATCAATAGATAAATATAAATGGGCCCACATGAGCCCCAAATATGGGCTATTTGTGGGTTCACTGTGTTTACCCATTTGGGCCCCGTAAGGGTTCTATATGTGGCCCACCTTGGCCCCAATTAATAGAACCCATTTGTGACCCATGTGGGCCCATATAATGAAAATCTTCATGGGCCCCACTTACAGCCCACTATGGACCCATCATGGGCCCATATGGGCTAACACACATAGGGCCAAAGTGGAGCCTATGGACAAAAATGTACGGGTCCCATCTGGGTTGCCCATCCAGGCCCCAAGTGGCAGCCCATCAAAAACCCACATGGGGCCCACATGGACATGTTGGCTGGGAGCTCACTGGCAGGAAGCATCTGAATTAATTCCTCTGAGGACCCCCATGGGGGTGGCAAACTCTCTAGCTCCGCTACATTTCCGGGCGGAACAACTAGGGAATAATGTTCGCGGGAGATTGCCGCGCCCTGTAACACTGGCAGGGTTGGCTGACAGATCTCCGTGTTTTAGCCGAGGACCTCTCAGACTGAAGCACGACCCTCAGATCGGGCTTTATTTTTGAAGCCCCCGGTCAGGAGTGTTGCTAACCCCGTCCTCTAGGTATTACCGGAGGAAACGAACTGCAACGCTCCTTTAAGAGCCTCTTATGTAAGGAGCTGATACACGGCCGGTTACTGCTCCCGTACAGCATCCGCCACGTGTACATTTGTGCATCAGGCTTGCATTATATACATGTGGCCTGGAAAGCAAAGACGGAGCTTCCAGTGATGATGCCAGACTGGGTGACACATAGCTCATAAGCGTCTGTTCGACCCCCGGCACCATCTCATACCCGTGCTCATTCAGCCCCCAATATTACATAGTAAACTATTCCAAAAAGTGGGGGTGAAGAGCGGGTTAAACCTGGATTTTTCCGATCTAAACAGTGTTTTTCTTTTTAACTGTGTAGATTGGGAAAAAACAAAAGGCTCAGTTTTGGAAGTGCAGACTTAGTCCGAAGAAAACAAATAGTTTGCTTTCCTGCGGCTCGTCTCTAAAGCAGTGGCCAAAAAATAATTACTTTATTATTTGAATTGGCTACCGCTTTATTCAGTACTTCCAAAGCTCCCAACATTGAGGCAATCAGGGGGCGGTTGAATACTTTTGACAACGTTCTCCAAATCAACCTCCTCGGAGGAAGACAGGAGAAACATTGAGACCTCTTTCTGGTAGGAAGAACCGCAGCGCGGGCTTCCTCATCCAGTAGGAGATCATCCGATCTGCTATGCGGGGGAGGAGATAGGGGAATACCCGTCTGCATCCCTCTAACAGATCGAGCTGTGAACCGTACGAGTGCAGCTGCCGCTCCACCTTTTTTTTTTTTTTTTTTTTGCGGAAGCGGGGCCAGACCCGCGAAGAACGCTGGTGAAAACTCTCTCCTCAAAGAGAGTCTTCCAAGAACGGAGTACGTGCAGTGGAAAGCGCGCTTTCACACCGCAAACAGCCAGCCCCCTCAAGAGCTGACTGAGCGTGCTCCGCACCCACACAGCCACACACAGACTGCGTGTATCCCCACCAAGAGAAAGCTTACTCTGCTGGCAGGGAGGGACACGCTGTCTGTGAAGCTGCTAAACCGCTTGAATTACTTTCCCCCTTTCTAGGTTGGTAACATATCCACTCAAATAAAAAACTTTGGAATGAAACAGACAGACAGACACAGAGCGCTTCGCTGAATGACAAAAGCTGAAGCCGGTTTGAAATGCACGTGCTTATATACTTCCTGGTCGCATTACGTCACCATGTCGGTGACGTCACTCCCGTCATCCTATTGGTTGAAGACTGATTCAGAGTCGGGTTCGTCAATGGCATTCCCCATAGCGTTGTATGACGCAGTGTTGAGTTCCCAGAAGGGAACCCCATTCTCTGAACCAAATTCTAAATAGCCTAAACCAATTTGTCAAATAAATCACTCTTTCTGCAAAACCTTAAACTAGTTCAGGCAGTTTAGACACTGTTTGCAAATCTCATGCACTCTTTTTGCAAAACTCTAAGCATATTTTCACTTATTAAGACTATGCTATGTAATGAACTTGTGATACAAACCCCTAAACACAAGAAAGCAAAAGTTAAGCACAACTGCAACACGACTGTCATTGTTTACACAAAATAATTCAAAAATCTTCACACTTGTTTCTAAATATTTAAATATACAAAATACAAGCCAGTTCAAAGTGCACAGATGGCACAGGTGCATCCATCAATCTGAGAGGTACAGAAGAGTGCGGATACAAGGTGGTGGAAGAGGAGGATGAGTACAGATCTGGCCATTAAAAATGTGTCTATTTTCACGCGGCAGCCTGCAATTCGGCACGCGTGGCCACGCGTCCTACTGCAGGGGCTTTTTCAGATTTTTTTACAACGTTGTTGCGCTTCATATAATATCCACCAGGTGGCGCAAGGAACAACATTCTGTAGCCAAACCCTGCACAAAGAGGGCTATTTGGACAGTATTTATGTCTGTTGTTTCAATATCTGGCGCCATAATCGGTAATTCATTCTGTATGTAACGGCAAAATATTTATAATTTTGTTTCTTTTTTATTAAGTTAATTTAGAAAAAAAAGTTTGGAGCATTTTTGTTCGTTAAACGTAAGCTTTTTGTTTCTTACACAAAATACTGCTTCCTGTTTGCCTTGCTGCAGAGTGGTCTGTGTTTGTTGCTCCCTGCAGCTTCGTTTTTCTGTTGGATTCTCTATCTTATTGTTAATTCTGCCGTTTTAAATTGATAGATATAGCTTAACTTAATTTCTGATCTTATCCATCAAACTAATCTGACTAATTTGATCATTTGCCTTATTCTATAATCACGAGTGCAGCACGTTAGCATTCCATTAGCCAGTTAACTTGCCACTCGCACTCTATTCACTCTTTTAACTCTTGTTTACTATCTCTAGCATTGCGTTAGCTGGTTAGCTTGTCATCTGCGTTCCATTCACATTTGTTTCTCTCGTGTTTAATATCGTTAGTACTCCTTTAGCCAGTTCCGTTCCGTTTTTTCAGGAATTCAAACAACAACAGTGGTAAGTTGGAAACATTCCTCAATCACGGTGAGTAATGGCTTCTTCTCCTACAATTGTTGTCTGCACTGCTTGCCACATGTATAGCTTATCTATCTCTGTCAGCAGTGAGCCTTATACATGTGATAAATGCAGGAATATAGTCAGGCTGACAGAGAAGATTTCAGAACTAGAATCACGCATCCAAACTTTAATAGAAGATAGTAAGAATGTGAGGGCCTTAGATACGGTTTTGGATGCGACTAGCTCAGAAAGCCCTGTACATTGTTCGGTTCCGGTAACAACGCCCGTGCAGCAGGGCAACTGGGTGACTGTGAGACGGCATAGTCGCGGGTCAAAACACAGCTCTTCCATTCCGATCAGAACATCAAAGAGGTTCTCCCCACTCAGTGAAGCACCCACTGTGAAACCTGATGAAAGTGCTATATTAATTGGCGATTCTATTGTACGGAATGTGAAAATAGAGACTCCAGCCACCATAGCCCAGTGTTTACCGGGAGCCAGAGCGCCTGACATCTTGGCAAATTTAAAAGTGCTGCCTAATGCTAAACGTAAATTCAGTAAGATTGTTATTTACGTCGGCACTAATGATGTTCGACTTCGCCAGTCAGAGATCACTAAAAATAATGTTAAAGAGGTGTGTGAACTTGCAAGTATGATGTCAGACACTGTAATATGCTCTGGTCCCCTCCCTGCTTACCGTGGTGATGAGATACACAGTAGATTGTCATCATTAAACGGCTGGATGTCAAAGTGGTGCCCACGAAATAACATAGGTTTCATAGACAATTGGACGAGTTTCTGGGGCAGACCTGACCTGTTGAAAAGAGACGGTCTTCATCCCTCCGGATGTGGAGCATCTCTCCTATCTAGAAATATGGCACATAGTCTTAGCGTTTGCACCAGACGATTACATTATTTTAAACGAGTCCACCCCCCAAGATTACTGTTATAAACATGAACCGCGTCTAAAAGGTAAAGGGGGAGGTGTTTCTACTATTTATAGCAATATTCTCAATGTCTCTCAGAGAAAGGGCTTCAAATATAACTCGTTTGAAGTAATGGTGCCTCATATAGCATTATCCAGAGAAACAAGTGCTAATGATAAATCCGCCGTGACGTTTGTACTAGCTACTATTTACAGGCCACCAGGGCACCATACAGACTTTATTAAAGAATTTGCTGATTTTCTATCCGAGTTGGTGTTGGCCGCAGATAAAGTCTTAATAGTGGGTGATTTTAACATCCATGTTGATAATGAAAAAGATGCATTAGGAACAGCATTTATAGATATTTTGAACTCTATTGGGGTTAGACAACACGTGTCAGGTCCTACTCATTGCCGAAATCATACTCTAGATTTAATACTGTCACATGGAATTGATGTTAATGGTGTTGAAATTCTGCAGCAAAGCGATGATATCTCAGATCATTATCTAGTCTCTTGTATACTCCAGATAGCTAAAACTGTAAATTCAACTCCTTGCTACAAGTAGGGTAGAACATCACTTCTACTACAAAAGACTGCTTTGTAAGTAATCTTCCTGAATTATCTGAATTCCTCAGCATATCGAATAGCTCAGAAAAACTTGATGATGTAATAGAAACTATGGAATCTCTCTTTTCTAGCACTTTAGATACAGTTGCTCCAGTGCGCTTGAAAAAGATTAAGAAAAACAGTGTAACACCGTGGTATAACGATCACACTCGCGCCCTAAAGAGAAAAGCACGAAAAATGGAACGCAGCTGGAGGAAAACAAAACTAGAGGTTTTTCGTACTGCTTGGCGTGAATGTAACTTATCTTATAGAAAAGCATTAAAAACTGCCAGATCGGATTACTTTTCGTCTCTCTCAGAAGAAAACAAACATAACCCTAGGTATTTGTTCAATACTGTGGTTAAATTAACGAAAAATATAGCAGAAACAGGTGCAGACATTTCCCAACAGCACAGCAGTAATGACTTTATAAAGTACTTTACCTCCAAGATAGACACTATTAGAGATAAAATTGTAACCATGCAGCCGCCCGCTACAGTATCGCATCAGATAATGCGTTGTAGATCTTCTGAGGAACAATTCCACTCATTCTCTATTATAGGAGAGGAAGAATTGTATAAAATTGTTAAATCATCTAAACCTACAACATGCATATTCCATCTAAGCTACTAAAGGAGGTACTTCCAGAAGTCATAGATCCTCTTCTGAATATTATTAATTTGTCACTATCATTAGGATATGTCCCCAAAACCTTCAAACTGGCTGTTATTAAGCCACTCATTAAAAAAAACACAACTTGACCCCACTGAATTAATTAACTACAGACCAATTTCGAATCTCCCTTTTCTGTCAAAGATACTAGAAAAGGTAGTATCCTCACAATTATGCTCCTTCTTAGAGAAAAATGGTATCTGTGAGGATTTCCAGTCAGGTTTTAGACCATATCATAGTACTGAGACTGCTCTTATTAGAGTTACAAATGACCTGCTCTTGTCAACCGATCGTGGTTGCATCTCCCTATTAGTGCTACTGGATCTTAGTGCTGCGTTTGATACTATTGACCACAACATTCTTTTAAATAGACTTGAAAATTATGTAGGCATTAATGGTAGTGCAATGGCTTGGTTCGAATCGTACTTATCAGACCGTCATCAGTTTGTGGCAATAAATGAAGAGGTATCATTTAAATCGCAAGTGCAGTATGGAGTACCTCAAGGCTCAGTACTAGGGCCAGTACTTTTTTACGCTTTACATGTTACCCTTGGGAGATATCATCAGGAAACATGGTGTTAGCTTTCATTGATACGCTGATGATACTCAGCTCTATATTTCTTCGCAGCCCGGCAAAACATATCAATTCAATAAACTAACAGAATGCATAGCTGATATTAAAAACTGGATGGCAAATAACTTCTTACTGTTAAATCCTGAAAAAACAGAGGTGTTAATTATTGGACCTAAGACCTCCACAAGTAATGACCTAAAACACAGTCTAATAGTCAAGTCACCTTTATTTATATAGCGCTTTTAACAATACAGATTGTGTCAAAGCAACTGCACAGTATTTAAACAGAACAATAGTGTGTAAGTAACGCATTATTGTAGATAATCAGTTTTCAGTTAAAGGCAGTTCATCAATGAATTCAGTGATATCATCGTCAGTTCAGTTCAAATAGTATACGATATCGCTGGAAAATGTCCCCAACTAAGCAAGCCAGAGGCGACAGCGGCAAGGAACCAAAACTCCACAGGTGACAGAAATGGAGAAAAAAACCTTGGGAGAAACCAGGCTCAGTCGGGGGACCAGTTCTCCTCTGGCCAGACGAAACCAGCAGTTTGTACCAATGTCCGATTGTAGAGAAACTCATCAGGTTCCTGTGGTGTAGCACCGATGGCGGTCTAGGTTGGCGAGGTCTTCATTGATGATCGGTCTCTGGAGCTCATCTGGTTGACATCCACGGCTATTGAAGTCATCTCCAGGTGGTGATCCATGATGTAAGCTGGTACGGACTGGATCCGGGGGACTGCAGTGACCATCTGATCCGGATACAAGCTGGGTCTGGTGGCTACGGTGACCTCGGAATAAGAATGAAACAGACTAATATTAGCGTAGATGCCATTCTTTTTACGATGCAACGAGTGCATCAGATGTTATGGGAGGTGTTTTCGGTTCCGGCTGACCTAATTAATGCAGCCTAACAATCCTTTAACGGATTTGAATTATAGGAATGTGTTAATGTTTTATATGTAAGCCAGGTTAAAGAGATGTGTCTTTAATCTAGATTTAAACTGACAGAGTGTGTCTACCTCCCGAACAGTGTTAGGTAGATTGTTCCAGAGTTTAGGCGCTAGATAAGAAAATGATCTGCCGCCGGCAGTTGATTTTGATATTCTAGGTATTATCAAATTGCCAGAATTTTGAGAACGCAGCGGACGTGAGGGACTATAATGCGATAAAAGCTCGCTCAAGTACTGAGGAGCTAAACCATTGAGGGCTTTATAAGTAATTAGCAAAATTTTAAAATCTATACAATGTTTTATAGGGAGCCAATGCAGTGCTGACAGAACCGGGCTAATATGGTCATACTTTCTAGTTCTAGTAAGAACTCTAGCTGCTGCATTTTAGACCAGCTGGAGTTTATTTATTAAGCGTGCAGAACAACCACCCAATAAAGCATTACAATAATCTACCCTTGAGGTCATGAACGCATGAATTAATGTTTCAGCATTTGACATTGATAGCATAGGTCGGAATTTCGATATATTTTTAACATGGAACAATGCGGTTTTGCAAATGCTAGAAATGTGGCTTTCAAAGGAGAGATTGCTATCGAATAGGACGCCTAGGTTCCTAACTGATGACGACGAATTTACAGAGCAGCCATCTAGTATTAGACTGTGTTTTAGGTTATTACTTGTAGAGGTTTTAGGTCCAATAATTAACACCTCTGTTTTTTTTCAGGATTTAACAGTAAGAAGTTATTCACCATCCAGTTTTTAATATCAGCTATGCATTCTGTTAGTTTTTCGAATTGATATTTTTTGCCGGGCTGCGAATAAATATAGAGCTGAGTATCATCAGTGTAACAATGTAAGCTAACACCATGTTTCCTGATGATATCTCCCAAGGGTAACATGTAAAGCGTAAAAAGTAATGGCCCTAGTACTGAGCCTTGAGGTATTCCATACTGCACTTGTGATTTAAATGATACCTCTTCATTTATTGCCACAAACTGATGACGGTCTGATAAGTACGATTCGAACCAAGCCAGTGCACTACCATTAATGCCTACATAATTTTCAAGTCTATTTAAAAGAATGTTGTGGTCAATAGTATCAAACGCAGCACTAATATCCAGTAGCACTAATAGAGAGATGCAACCACGATCGGTTGACAAGAGCAGGTCATTTGTAACTCTAATAAGAGCAGTCTCAGTACTATGATATGGTCTAAAACCTGACTGGAAATCCTCACAGATACCATTTTTCTCTTAGAAGGAGCATAATTGTGAGGATACTACCTTTTCTAGTATCTTTGACAGAAAAGGGAGATTCGAAATTGGTCTGTAGTTAATTAGTTCATTGGGGTCAAGTTGTGTTTTTTTAATGAGTGGCTTAATAACAGCCAGTTTGAAGGTTTTGGGGGACATATCCTAATGATAGTGACGAATTAATAATATTCAGAAGAGGATCTATGACTTCTGGAAGTACCTCCTTTAGTAGCTTAGATGGAATAGGGTCTAACATGCATGTTGTAGGTTTAGATGATTTAACAATTTTATACAATTCTTCCTCTCCTATAATAGAGAATGAGTGGAATTGTTCCTCAGGAGATCTACAACGCATTATCTGATGCGATACTGTAGCGGGCGGCTGTATGGTTACAATTTTATCTCTAATAGTGTCTATCTTGGAGGTAAAGTACTTCATTAAGTCATTACTGCTGTGCTGTTGGGAAATGTCTGCACCTGTTTCTGCTATATGTTTCGTTAATTTAACCACAGTATTGAACAAATACCTAGGGTTATGTTTGTTTTCTTCTAAGAGAGACGAAAAGTAATCCGATCTGGCAGTTTTTAATGATTTTCTATAAGATAAGTTGCATTTCACGCCAAGCAGTACGAAAAACCTCTAGTTTTGTTTTCCTCCAGCTGCGTTCCATTTTTCGTGCTTTTCTCTTTAGGGCGCGAGTGTGATCGTTATACCATGGTGTTATACTGTTTTTCTTAATCTTTTTTAAGCGCACTGGAGCACTGTATCTTAAGTGCTAGAAAAGTGAGATTCCATAGTTTCTATTACATCATCAAGTTTTTCTGAGCTATTGGATATGCTGAGGAATTCAGATAAGTCAGGAAGATTACTTACAAAGCAGTCTTTTGCAGTAGAAGTGATGGTTCTACCGTACTTGTAGCAAGGATTTGAATTTACAGTTTTAGCTATCTGGAGTATACAAGAGACTAGATAATGATCTGAGATATCATCGCTTTGCTGCAGAATTTCAACACCATTAACACCAATTCCATGTGACAGTATTAAATATAGAGTATGATTTCGGCAATGAGTAGGACCTGACACGTGTTGTCTAACCCCAATAGAGTTCAAAATATCTATAAATGCTGTTCCTAATGCATCTTTTTCATTATCAACATGGATGTTAAAATCACCCACTATTAAGACTTTATCTGAAGCCAACACCAACTCGGATAGAAAATCAGCAAATTCTTTAATAAAGTCTGTATGGTGCCCTGGTGGCCTGTAAACAGTAGCTAGTACAAATGTCACGGCGGATTTATCATTAGCACTTGTTTCTCTGGATAATGCTATATGAAGCACCATTACTTCAAACGAGTTATATTTGAAGCTCTTTCTCTGAGAGACATTGAGAATATTGCTATAAATAGTAGAAACACCTCCCCCTTTACCTTTTAGATGCGGTTCATGTTTATAACAGTAATCTTGGGGGGTGGACTCATTTAAAATAATGTAATCGTCTGGTTTTAGCCAGGTTTCTGTCAAACAGAGCACATCTAGCTTATGATCAGTGATCATATCATTTACAAAAAGTGCTTTCGTAGAAAGGGACCTGATATTCAATAAGCCAAGCTTTATCAATTGTTTCTCTGTATTATATAGATTTTTTATTTGTTGAACATCAATTAAATTGTTATTCTTGATTTGATTCAGGCGTTTTTTGTATTTTCTTGCTCGGGGAACAGACACAGTCTCTATAGTGTGATATCTAGGTGAAAGGGTCTCTATGTGCTGAGAATTAACTGACTTCTGTGACGTGAGGCGTCTAGCAGACGGTCGGTTTAGCCAGTCTGTCTGCTTCCTGACCTGGGCCCCAGTTAGTCAAGTGCAAACGCTAAGACTATGTGCCATATTTCTAGATAGAAGAGATGCTCCACATCCGGAGGGATGAAGACCATCTCTTTTCAACAGGTCAGGTCTGCCCCAGAAACTCGTCCAATTGTCTATGAAACCTATGTTATTTCATGGGCACCACTTTGACATCCAGCCATTGAGTGACCACAGTCTACTGTGTATCTTGTCAACACGGTAAGCAGGGAGGGGACCAGAGCATATTACAGTGTCTGACATTGTACTTGCAAGTTCACACACCTCTTTAACATTATTTTTAGTGATCACCGACTGGCGAAGTCGAACATCATTAGTGCCGACGTGAATAACAATCTTACTGAATTTACGTTTAGCATTAGCCAGCACTTTTAAATTTGCCAAGATGTCAGGCGCTCTGGCTCCCGGTTAACACTGGACTATGGTGGCTGGAGTCTCTATTTTCACGTTCCGTACAATAGAATCGCCAATTAATAGAGCACCTTCCTCAGGTTTCTCAGTGGGTGCTTCACTGAGTGGGGAGAACCTGTTTGATGTTCTGATCGGAACGGAAGAGTGGTGTTTTGACCCACGACTATGCCGTCTCACAGTCACCCAGTTGCCCTGCTGCACGGGCGTTGTTACCGGAACCGAACAATGTACAGGGCTTTCTGAGCTAGTCACATCCAAAACCGTATCTAAGGCCCTCACATTCTTACTATCCTCTATTAAAGTTTGGATGCGTGATTCTAGTTCTGAAATCTTCTCTGTCAGCCTGACTATATTCCTGCATTTATCACATGTATAAGGCTCACTTATGACAGAGATAGATAAGCAATACATGTGGCAAGCAGTGCAGACTACAATTGTAGGAGAAGAAGCCATTACTCACCGTGATTGTGGAAAGATTCCAACTTACCACTGTTGTTGTTTGAATTCCTGAAAAAAAAAAAAAAAAAACGGAACGGAACTGGCTAAAGGAGTACTAACGATATTAAACACAAGAGAAAAAACGTGAATGGAACGCAGATGACAAGCTAACCGGCTAACGCAATGCTAAAGATAGTAAACAAGAGTTAAAAGCGTGAATGGAGTGCGAGTGGAAAGTTAACTGGCTAATGGAATGCTAACGTGCTGCACTCGTGATTATAGAATAAGGTGAACAATCAAATTAGTCAGATTAGTTTGATGGATAAGATCAGAAATCAAGTTAAGCTATATCTATCAATTTAAAACGGCAGAATTAACAATAAGATAGCCCTGCTGAAAAAACAGCATATGCTGGTTAGGTATGTTTTGGTGCAGGGACCCTGGTTTTAGCTGGTATATGCTGGTCCTTTGCTGGTTTATGCTGGTCCCTTGCTGGTTTATGCTGGTCCTTAGCTGGTTTATGCTGGTCATGTTGCTGGTCAAAGACCAACATAAACCAGCATTAACCAGCATCATGACCAGCACAAACCAGCTAAGGACCAGCATAAACCAGCAAGGGACCAGCATAAACCAGCAAAGGACCAGCATATACCAGCTAAAACCAGCATCCCAGCACCAAAACATACCTAACCAGCATATGCTGTTTAGACCGAAGCTGCAGGGAGCAACAAACACAGACCACTCCTGCAGCAAGGCAAGGCAAACAGGAAGCAGGGAAAACAGCGAAACAGCGAAACCCACAGGACAGCCTG
>NC_133379.1:3477291-3545036 GCF_049309525.1 Garra rufa
ATAAAAGAAAAAAACTTACTTGTGTAAATATCTCCTCTGCTTGATCGCATGCCTCATATAATGTTCATCTTCTGAAGTAAGTTTTATTCCTGACAGCGAGTCTTCTTCCTGAAAGGACTAACTTGAAAGAAACGTATTTCTTCTTTGTTTACCGTGATGTGGGCGTCTACTTTTGGCGCAGCGCCCTCACATGGACGATTTGAATATGAAAAGAAAGAATCGCTTGTGGGCGTGATCTAATTAAAACTAATGAAGCAGATAAGAGAGACTGGACATCATGTTGGTTTCATTTTGATTACTTTATCACAGAATATTTGTTTTTGATAAAACTTACTTCGTTTGAAAGTATAGACATCAGGCTTTTTCTAGACATATTGCTCATGTCTCTGTGTTGTATATTAACTGAGTTATAGTCTATTTTAATGACGCGTTCTGAATGGAGATCACGGAGATCAATGCGGCTGACAGCACATCCTTTTTGTTTCCTTTATTTTGCAAAATCACAATGTTTTTTTTGTTTTTGTGAGTGTATACAAATAAAAGTAGACCCTTTACAGATTCGATTGATGTACTGCTTTTATCTGTACAATCAGAAATGACAAAGTAATTAAAGTTCCTTTTGGGAAACTGCCTCAAAACGCCCCAGGGCGTTTTTCGTCCCCAGGGGGTTAACCTGGCTTACACATAAAACATTAACACATTCCTATAATTCAAATCCGTTAAAGGATTGTAAGGCTGCATTAATTAGGTCAGCCGGAACCGAAAACACCTCCCATAACATCTGATGCACTCGTTGCATCGTAAAAGAATGGCATCTACGCTAATATTAGTCTGTTTCATTCTTATTCTGAGGTCACCGTAGCCACCAGACCCAGCCTGTATCCGGATCAGATGGTTACTGCAGTCCCCCGGATCCAGTCCGCACCCAGCTTAGCAGACGGATCCTCACTAAAGACCTAGCCAACCTAGACGGCCATCGGCGCTACACCACAGGATCCTGATGAGTTCTCTACAATCAGACATTGGTACAAACTGCTGGTTTCGTCTGGCCAGAAGAGAACTGGTCCCCCGACTGAGCCTGGTTTCTCCTAAAGTTTTTTCTCCATTTCTGTCACCTGTGGAGTTTTGTTTCCTTGCCGCTGTCGCCTCTGGCTTGCTTAGTTGGGGACACTTTCCAGCGTTATCGTATACTATTTGAACTGAACTGACGATGATATCACTGAATTCATTGATGAACTGCCTTTAACTGAAAATTGATTATTTACAATAATGCGTTACTTACACACTATTGTTCTGTTTAAATACTGTGCAGTTGCTTTGACACAATCTGTATTGTTAAAAGCGCTGTATAAATAAAGGTGACTTGACTTGACTTGACTTAGAGACCAAGCGGCAGACAGTGAGTTGACCTACTCTGTGTTTCAATTTGCCTTCTCAAATCATGAATTGGCTACAATAAAATCCATAGATGTAAAATAAAATATATAAATAATAATAGATATAGGTGCATATCCAATCGTTTGTGCGGAGAGAGCAAAACACATTTTAGGACACGAAGGCTAAGTTCTGGAAAATATTTAACCGTTATTTTTTGTCAGACATGATAAATAAATATGTAGAAAGACTTAAATTACTACTTAACGAAAAAATAAATAAATAGAAAACAAAAACTGTTTTATTATGTAGCTAGTCCGTAAAGATGCATTTCTCTCTAAAGGGGTATCCAACGAGGATATGAGGAGGATTGTTAACTGCATCATCACTGACTCAGAAAACAGTAGTTTCTAAATAAATAATTAAAATATCTCCTTACTATTTGACAGTCATGGTATTTACTTTTGCAAGTGTTTTGTGGCAAGCTTTAAACATGGAACCCTTCCAAGCTGTGCTGAACGTGCGCTCAATGCTGCTGACAGGACCGTCCGAGCCACTCTTGAAAGTCATGGTAGCCTGGTCTCGTGTTTCCACCAGCGCTGCAATTTTTTTTAATCACCACTGAATGTCTAAAATATAATTTTAGCCCGCATTTGATCTTTGACGGACTAAAATGCAGGGCTATAATACGTCTTAAAAGTGGAACATGGAAATATAATGGATGTACTGCGAAAAAAGTTTTATACTCGACATTGTTTCCAAATGCTTAAATGTGAGATTCTGGAAACGAGAATTAAATTTAGCATGAACGGTCAGGTCGGGAAGAAAATTATTCTAAGCGGGCAGTGGCGGACTGGACGTCTGGGCGTTCTGGAGAATACCAGAACGGCCGCTGCAGCAGGACGGCCGTCGGCCTCTGTGCAGCCGTCACAGGGTTTTTTTTCTTCTTTTTTTTTTCTTGCTTATAATTTAGTGTTGTTCCATGTCAAGACCGATAGGTGGCAACAATGCGCCTACAAGCCCATAGATGCGCAAGCTCACTCGTCAATGCTTGTCACTCAACCGTTTACAAGTGAAGTGCAGATGGGAGAAAGAACATGGATACTGCAGGTGTTGATAATACGAAAAAAAAAGAAAGAAAAGGGATGGGGGCTGAGAAGGTGAGGGGAAAAAAACACGATATAAACATGCCGCAGCATTAACATGAAGGCAGAAGAAATATTTACTAAGTAATTAAACCGTTTTTGTGCACACTGCAAAAACTCCATCCAATCAAGTCAAAAAATCTTGTTTCCAGCTAAAAAGTATTTTTAACCTTGTTACTTATATACTAAGCAAGAGTAGAAGGTGTTAGATTATTAATCTTATATTGAGTATATATGCCTTATTTTTTTAGAATTCTTACCAAGTGTGATTTGTCTTGTTTCATTGGCAGATTATTTCACTTAATTTAGGAAGTTTTCGACTAAAATCAAGTATTTTAAGGGTTAGGTTAGTCGAAAGCTTCTTAAATTAAGTGAAATAATCTGCCAATGTAATAAAACAAATCACACTTGCTAAGAATTCTCAAAATAAGACAAATATGCTCAAAATAAGATTAATAAAATAACATCTTCTGCTCTTGCTTAGCATATTAGTCTCAAAACAATATCAAAAATACTTTTTAGCTGTAAACAAGATTTTTTGACTTGGTTAGATGAACAGTTTTTGCAGTGCCGTATTTTTTTGCACAAATTAATTAAGAGATTAGTAAGTAATAAATATAGTTTAAGATTGCATGGAATAGATGACGTAATACAAAAACCCTGCATATTTTTCAGCAGAGAGACATTAAATGAGTGCTGTTTATTTCTGTGAGTATTCTACACTATGCTTTTAACACATCTTTTAGTCAACATCAGAGATAATGCTATAATTTGGAAGGTAAAACATCATGGGTTAAGATTTATGTATTTTGAGACCCGTGTCTGTTGCTGATTAGCTTTCACACACATCTGTTGTTGTGGGCTGAGCTAAGTCAAAGTCCAGGGCTGTTTTTTAGTCCCAGTTCGCCACTGTAAGCGGGTATATATATATATATATATATGCAAACAAAGGCAAAAGACATGAAACGTAAGGATACATATGACATTAACCTTCCCCCCCCGGTAGGCGCGTCTCGCGCCGTGATGGAAACACCGGGGAGGGGGGGCGGGCGCCCTGGAGGCCGTTACGGGGCAGGACCTTGCTGGATTGGGAAGGCCTCCAGGCGGAACAGGAAGACATGGCGGGTCAGGCGGCCATGGCCGGACAGGCAGTTCAAGTGGCCATGGCGGATCAGGCGGCCACGGCCGGACAGGCAGTTCAAGTGGCCATGGTGGATCAGGCGGCCACGGCCGGACAGGCAGTTCAAGTGGCCATGGTGGTTAGGCGGCCACGGCCGGACAGACAGTTCAAGTGGCCATGGCGGATCAGGCGGCCACGGCCGGACAGACAGTTCACAATGCCATGGCGGGTCAGGGGGCCATGGCCGGACAGACAGTTCAAGTGGCCATGGCGGTTCAGGGGGCCATGGCTGGACAAACAGTTCATAATGCCATGGCGGGTCGGGAAGCCATGGCCGTGCAGACAGTTCAATGAGCCATGGCTGGGCAGTCCCCGTGGCCCTGGCCTCAGTCCTCGGCCAGACCACGTGGACTCGGGGTATGTAGCCCCCCCCCCCCCCAAATTTTCTTTGGGAAATTCAGCAGTTCATTGGGAGGATACTCTGGAAGGCTGGGTTGGACCAGCAGAGGCTTTGGAAGGCCGGGTTGGACCAGTGGAGGTTTTGGAGAACTGAGTGTAACCAGCGAAGGCTCTGGATGGCTGGACGGGACCAGCGAAGGCCCTGGATGGCTGAACGGGATCAGCTGAGACTCTGGACGGCAGGCCGGGACTGGCTGAGACTCTGGAAGACTGGATGAGACCGGCGGAGATTCAGGACGGCTGGGCGGAACCAGCGGGTACTCAGGACGGCTGGGCGGAACCAGCGGGGACTCAGGACAGCTGGGCGGAACCAGCATGGACTCAGGACGGCTGGGCGGAACCAGCGGGGACTCAGGACGGCTCTCTTGAGGAGCGGGCTCTGGACGGCGCTCTTGAGGAGCGGGCTCTGGACAGACTTAAAGGCTAACTAATCAAGAAACACAGGTGATACAGATAATGAAATAACAAGGACTAAACCAAATGATTACAAGCGGACGGGGGAAGACAGAGGGAGAAACCAAATCAGAACAGTGCAAACAAAGGCAAAAGACATGAAACGTAAGGATACATATGACAGTTATATAGCGGGAGCGGGTGGATGCGGAATAAAACCTCGTGGGGAGCGGGACTAGAAAAGCACTTTGTTACAGCCTATAGACTATTTAGATACTTCAACATCAAATAAAAAGTTATTCATAAGCAGGAGCAGTTTCATTATTGTTTTCTTTTCTTTTTTCCTAATGAACTTTTATTAGACTGCATTGGAAATAGAAATGTTAAGTTAGTTTTTTTCCCCAACCGACAACCGACGTCGTTAGTTATTATTAACCGACAAGATTGTGTTAAATTACATTTAAATTTGAACTGATTGGTGGCTGTGACACATTAAAAACAGCTAAATTCGTTTTCGGGGATTAATTTCACACAAGCAAAAAGCAGCATAAACATCAGAACATCATGCGCAGAGCTTGTGCGCAGAGAAAAACCTAAGCTGTATATAAAAGAAATAAATATGCCCATATGTGAAATATATAAAAGAAATAAATATGCCCATATGTGAAATATATTTTTCAGAATGAATAATAAATTAACAAAACAAAAGAGAAAAAATAACAAGTACAAAATTACAAAATACATTATAAATTTCAACATTTTAAACCAACAGCAAATGAAGATTTGCATGTTTGAGAGGTAACTCGTCTTTGTCACGGTAAGATAGAGGTCTGGGTCCAGATGCAGGTAAGAAATATATTTTAATTAAACACAAATAAACAAACAAAACAAAGGCCAACACGGCACAACAAACTGGAGCTAGACTGGAGCAAAGATAACAGAGACAAACCATCAGGAACAGGCAACATGTAGACAATGCAGACTCACCAGGGTAGTGGAAGTGTGGGATTATAAAGACACTGGTGATTGTGAACAGCTGGGGAATGACAGGTGACATAATCAGGACAAGTGAACACTCAGGGAAGTGCAGTGCAGGGAAGGGAAAACGGCGACCCCAGGTGGCTGAGGGAAGACCCACAGCCCCGATCATGACAGTACCCCCTCCCTACGGAACGGCTTCCAGACGTTCCCAAAGTCTGGAGGGAGGAGGAACGGAGGAAGGCAACTCAGGGGGAGAGATGGCGGGCCAGGCCCGTGCAGCGGAGTCTCATGGACCCGCCTCGCCACCCTCGGAACGCGAGCCGGCCCCGTCACCAGAGGAGCGTCAGCGGACGCCGCCGCCCTCGGAACGCGAGCTGGCCTCGCCGCCAGTGGAACGTGCGCAGTCACCGCCGCATCAGGAACAGAGAGCGCAGTCGCCTCCGCGTCAGAAACAGAGAGCGCGGTCGTCTCCGCGTCAGGAACAGAGAGCACGGTCGTCTCCGCGTCAGGAACAGAGAGCGTGGTCGTCTCCGCGTCAGGAACAGAGAGCGCAGTCGCCTCCGCGTCAGGAACAGAGAGCGTAGTCACCTCGGCGTCCGGAACAGGAAGCGCGGTAAGGGCCGCGTCCGGCACAGAGATAGCGGACACCGCCGCGTCCGGCACGGAGATAGCGGACAACACCGCCGCGTCCGGAACAGAGATGGCGGTCACTTCCGCGTCAGGAACAGAGATGGCGGTTGCCGCCGCGTCAGGAACGGAGATAGTCGCTGCTGCTTCGGGGATCGAGGCAGCGGACGCCACCACTTTCCCGCGGAAGAGCGTCTCCGCCCCCCCGCCGCAAAGTAGGGGCGCATCTGCGCAGCCTCGGCCCTACAGGCGTCCATCTGCGCCAAACAGGTGTAGAGGAACTCGAACCTCTTGGCCGACGCCGCCTCGAACGACATCCCCGCCGTGTCAGGAACAGAGCGGGTGGTCGCTGCCCCCAGGCGGGGGAACGCCGCCTCCTCAAAAAAAATATTCCTCCCTGCTGGACCCATTTGTGGAGTCTGCATTCTGTCACGGTTGGGGAGGAGGAGATCTGGGTCCAGATGCAGGTAAGAAATATATTTTAATTAAACACAAATAAACAAACAAAACAAAGGCCAACACGGCACAACAAACTGGAGCTAGACTGGAGCAAAGATAACAGAGACAAACCATCAGGAACAGGCAACATGTAGACAATGCAGACTCACCAGGGTAGTGGAAGTGTGGGATTATAAAGACACTGGTGATTGTGAACAGCTGGGGAATGACAGGTGACATAATCAGGACAAGTGAACACTCAGGGAAGTGCAGTGCAGGGAAGGGAAAACGGCGACCACAGGTGGCTGAGGGAAGACCCACAGCCCCGATCATGACAGTCTTTTTCATACTATTTATACAATTTTAGATACACTTTATTTGATTGATTTGTGTTAGAGGAGAAATATAAACTATAGTTTGGAGTGTTAAAAATGTATTTTATGTAGTATTATTATTAGTAGTAGTATTTTCTTTAGTTTCCTTTTGCGTTTTTTTGTGCTGTACATTATGTGTCACGTGAGAGTAAGGAGGTCTGGGTCCAAATGCAGGGAGAAAGGTGTTTTAATAAATTAAACAAATAAACAAACAAAGCAAAGGCCAACACGGCACAACTGAACATAAACTTAAGCATAAACTGAACAAAACAGGGAACAAAGTCTAAGGCCAGGATCAAGAATAGAACAGTACATACAAGACAAAAGACAATGCAGCCAGAAGGAGTAGTGGGAAATGAGTGTTCTTATAGACCAGATGTGATTGTGAACAGGTGTGCGTGTAATCAGTGATAACGACTAGACAGGAGTGTACAATTAGGGATGTGTGTGCAGGGAAGGGAAAACAGCGACCTCAGGTGGCTGAGGGGAGCCCCACAGCCCAGATCATGACAGTACCCCCTCCCCACGGAACGGCTCCCAGACGTTCCCTAAGTCTGGAGGGAGGAGGCACGGAGGAAGGCAAGTCAGGGGGAGGGATGGCGGGCCAGGCCCGTGTAACGGCGCGTCAGGCCCAATAGCGGACACCGCCGCGTCAGGCACGGAGATAGCGGACGTCGCCGCGTCGGGCAGGGAGATAGCGGACGCCGCCGCGTCAGGCACGGAGATAGCGGTCACAGCCGCGTCCGTACCAGAGAGAGCGGTCTCCGCCGCGTCCGGAACAGAGAGAGCGGTCACCGCCGCGTCCGGAAAAGAGAGAGCGGTCACCGCCGCGTCCGGAACAGAGAGCGCGGTCACCGCCGCGTCCGAAACAGAGAGAGCGGTCACCGCCGCGTCCGGAAAAGAGAGAGCGGTCACCGCCGCGTCAGGAGCAGAGAGAGCGGTCACCGCCGCGTCAGGAGCAGAGAGAGCGGTCACCGCCGCGTCAGGAGCAGAGAGAGCGGTCACCGCCGCGTCCGGAACAGAGAGAGCGGTCACCGCCGCGTCCGAAACAGAGAGAGCGGTCACCGCCGCGTCCGGAAAAGAGAGAGCGGTCATTGCCGCGTCCGGAGCAGAGAGAGCGGACACCGCCGCGTCCGGAGCAGAGAGAGCGGTCACCGCCGCGTCAGGAGCAGAGAGAGCGGTCACCGCCGCGTCAGGAGCAGAGAGAGCGGTCACCGCCGCGTCAGGAGCAGAGAGAGCGGTCACCGCCGCGTCCGGAACAGAGAGTGCGGTCACCGCCGCGTCAGGAGCAGAGAGAGCGGTCACCGCCGCGTCCGAAACAGAGAGAGCGGTCACTGCCGCGTCAGGAGCAGAGAGAGCGGTCACCGCCGCGTCCGAAACAGAGAGAGCGGTCACCGCCGCGTCAGGAGCAGAGAGAGCGGTCAACGCCGCGTCAGGAGCAGAGAGAGCGGTCACCGCCGCGTCAGGAGCAGAGAGAGCGGTCACCGCCGCGTCAGGAGCAGAGAGAGCGGTCACCGCCGCGTCCGGAACAGAGAGTGCGGTCACCGCCGCGTCAGGAGCAGAGAGAGCGGTCACCGCCGCGTCCGAAACAGAGAGAGCGGTCACTGCCGCGTCAGGAGCAGAGAGAGCGGTCACCGCCGCGTCCGAAACAGAGAGAGCGGTCACCGCCGCGTCAGGAGCAGAGAGAGCGGTCACCGCCGCGTCCGAAACAGAGAGAGCGGTCACCGCCGCGTCAGGAGCAGAGAGTGCGGTCAACGCCGCGTCAGGAGCAGAGAGAGCGGTCACCGCCGCGTCCGAAACAGAGAGAGCGGTCACCGCCGCGTCAGGAGCAGAGAGAGCGGTCACCGCCGCGTCCGAAACAGAGAGAGCGGTCACCGCCGCGTCAGGAGCAGAGAGTGCGGTCAACGCCGCGTCAGGAGCAGAGAGAGCGGTCACCGCCGCGTCCGAAACAGAGAGAGCGGTCACCGCCGCGTCAGGAGCAGAGAGTGCGGTCAACGCCGCGTCAGGAGCAGAGAGTGCGGTCACCGCCGCGTCCGAAACAGAGAGAGCGGTCACCGCCGCGTCAGGAGCAGAGAGAGCGGTCACCGCCGCGTCCGAAACAGAGAGAGCGGTCACCGCCACGTCAGGAGCAGAGAGTGCGGTCAACGCCGCGTCAGGAGCAGAGAGAGCGGTCACCGCCGCGTCCGGAGCAGAGAGAGCGGTCACCGCCGCGTCAGGAGCAGAGAGAGCGGTCACCGCCGCGTCAGGAGCAGAGAGAGCGGTCACCGCCGCGTCAGGAGCAGAGAGAGCGGTCACCGCCGCGTCCGGAACAGAGAGTGCGGTCACCGCCGCGTCAGGAGCAGAGAGAGCGGTCACCGCCGCGTCCGAAACAGAGAGAGCGGTCACTGCCGCGTCAGGAGCAGAGAGAGCGGTCACCGCCGCGTCCGAAACAGAGAGAGCGGTCACCGCCGCGTCAGGAGCAGAGAGAGCGGTCAACGCCGCGTCAGGAGCAGAGAGAGCGGTCACCGCCGCGTCAGGAGCAGAGAGAGCGGTCACCGCCGCGTCAGGAGCAGAGAGAGCGGTCACCGCCGCGTCCGGAACAAAGAGTGCGGTCACCGCCGCGTCAGGAGCAGAGAGAGCGGTCACCGCCGCGTCCGAAACAGAGAGAGCGGTCACTGCCGCGTCAGGAGCAGAGAGAGCGGTCACCGCCGCGTCCGAAACAGAGAGAGCGGTCACCGCCGCGTCAGGAGCAGAGAGAGCGGTCACCGCCGCGTCCGAAACAGAGAGAGCGGTCACCGCCGCGTCAGGAGCAGAGAGTGCGGTCAACGCCGCGTCAGGAGCAGAGAGAGCGGTCACCGCCGCGTCCGAAACAGAGAGAGCGGTCACCGCCGCGTCAGGAGCAGAGAGAGCGGTCACCGCCGCGTCCGAAACAGAGAGAGCGGTCACCGCCGCGTCAGGAGCAGAGAGTGCGGTCAACGCCGCGTCAGGAGCAGAGAGAGCGGTCACCGCCGCGTCCGAAACAGAGAGAGCGGTCACCGCCGCGTCAGGAGCAGAGAGTGCGGTCAACGCCGCATCAGGAGCAGAGAGTGCGGTCACCGCCGCGTCCGAAACAGAGAGAGCGGTCACCGCCGCGTCAGGAGCAGAGAGAGCGGTCACCGCCGCGTCCGAAACAGAGAGAGCGGTCACCGCCACGTCAGGAGCAGAGAGTGCGGTCAACGCCGCGTCAGGAGCAGAGAGTGCGGTCACCGCCGCGTCAGGAGCAGAGAGAGCGGTCACCGCCGCGTCAGGAGCAGAGAGAGCGGTCACCGCCGCGTCAGGAGCAGAGAGAGCGGTCACCGCCACGTCAGGAGCAGAGAGAGCGGTCACCGCCGCGTCCGGAGCAGAGAGAGCGGTCAACGCCGCGTCAGGAGCAGAGAGAGCGGTCACCGCCGCGTCCGGAGCAGAGAGAGCGGTCACCGCCGCATCCGGAAAAGAGAGAGCGGTCACCGCCGCGTCAGGAGCAGAGAGAGCGGTTACCGCCGCGTCAGGAGCAGAGAGAGCGGTCACCGCCGCGTCAGGAGCAGAGAGAACGGTCACCGCCGCGTCCGGAACAGAGAGAGCGGTCACCGCCGCGTCCGGAACAGAGAGAGCGGTCACCGCCGCGTCCGGAACAGAGAGCACGGACACTTCCGCCTTCCCACGGAAGAGCCACTCCACCCCCACCGCAAAGCGGGAACGCCGTCGCGCCGACTCGGCCCTACAGGCCTCCATCTCGGCCAGTTGGCGGTAGATAACCTCCTCGAACCGAGCGGCCGACACTGCCTCAAAAGACGCCGCCTCTTTAGAAAGAAAAAAAAAATTACTCCCCGCTGGACCCATCGAAGCTGGCTGCATTCTGTCACGTTGAGATAGATGAGGTCTGGGTCCAAATGCAGGGAGAAAGGTGTTTTAATAAATTAAACAAATAAACAAACAAAGCAAAGGCCAACACGGCACAACTGAACATAAACTTAAGCATAAACTGAACAAAACAGGGAACAAAGTCTAAGGCCAGGATCAAGAATAGAACAGTACATACAAGACAAAAGACAATGCAGCCAGAAGGAGTAGTGGGAAATGAGTGTTCTTATAGACCAGATGTGATTGTGAACAGGTGTGCGTGTAATCAGTGATAACGACTAGACAGGAGTGTACAATTAGGGATGTGTGTGCAGGGAAGGGAAAACAGTGACCTCAGGTGGCTGAGGGGAGCCCCACAGCCCAGATCATGACATTATGATGGCGCGCGGCCCATGCAGTTTTCTTTTTTTTTTCTTTTTTCTTTTTTTCTTAAAAAAAAAATTAAAGGAAAGGAAACCATTTAGATTTGGCCTAATGTCCATGCAAGTACTATAGCCTACCCTAGTATTATATCCTAATATTGAAAATAATGTAGACAAATAAACAGAAGGCTCATTTTTCAAAACAATAAAGCTTTTATTATATGACTGACAACAAATACAATTGTTAAGTATCACAAGTGCTATAAGGACTAAGATATCAGGATTAAATGATATCTGTTTAAAAAACTGTTTTAAATGAAAAATATAATTTTATTCCATGTCGCGGTGTTATGTGTTGGGGACACGGTGTAAGTCTTTTTAGATAAAATTAGAACGACTGTAATAAACCATTTATTTGTGCATGGAATGACAGAGGCAGAACAAAGAGTTCAGCCAAATTTGTGGCCACCATAATCAGTTGGAAAGTTCAAAAGAAGAATAGAACAGAACTTTTTTTGGTAACACTTTAAGGGTCCAGAATAATGCATTAGTTAAGCATTAATTAACTGTTAATTTGTTCACAGTTAAGCATTAGTTAAGCACAAACACACTAGTAATTAATGACTAATTTAATATTTTAAGGTTCCCAAATGATGCATTAGTTAAGTTTTAATAAACTAGTAAATCACAATTAACTTGTTCACAATTATGCATCAGAGAAGCATGAACACATACATAGATAATGATTAACTGAACATATAGTAAGGGCTTATTAGCCATTATTTATGAATTATTAAACCTTTAAAAACACATAAATAAGCAAAAATAAATAACAAAAATAAGCTAGTAATTAATAAATAACTGAATGTACAGTAAATACATGTTAGCCATTATTTACAAATTAATAAGCCATTATTATGGATATAACTTTCACTTCAGAATAGGGGGTCAAATCGGCTTTATTAGTACTGTATTAATGGCAGGTTAGCCATAATTATTGGCTCATTCTGGTGAATAAACTTAAATATCACTTAAGTGCCATAATTAATGTGGATATAACTTTCACTTTCACTATTCATCAAATAGTCCTTATTACACTATTTTAGCCATATATAATTGCAAACCAGCAGTAATTAAACATAATTACTAGTTTATTATTTGGTTAACTTAATAGATGGTAAATCACAGACATATATTCACTACAAAAAATATTAAAATAATAATGGCTTATTAATTTGTAAATAATGGCTAACATGTATTTACTGTACATTTAATTATTTATATTTTACTAGCTTATTTTTGTTATTTATTTTTGCTTATTCATGTGTTTTTAAACGTTTAATAATTTGTAAATAATCGCTAATATGCCCTTACTATATTTTCAGTTAATCATTATTTATGTTTGTGTTCATGCTTATCTGATGCATAATTGTGAACAAGTTAATCGTGATTTACTAGTTTATAAATACTTAACTAATAAATCATTTGGGAACCTTAAAATGTTAAATTAATCATTAATTACTAGTGTGTTTGTGCTCAACTAATGCTTAACTGTGAACAAATTAACAGTTAATTAATGCTTAACTAATGCATTATTCTGGACCCTTAAAATAAAGTGTTACCGAAGTCAGGTCTGAGAACCACACTCAACCCGGCCAGAATGGAGCCACCAAAAGGAGGCGAATACCGTCCTGGCGCACTCTTTCCAGAACTCCGGGGAGCAGAGCGATCGGGGGAAAGGCGTACAGACGAAGCCTCGGCCACGTCTGTACCATAGCATCCAGTCCCAGGGGAGCTGGATGACTCAGAGAGAACCAAAGGGGACAATGTGTTGTCTCCTGGCTCGCAAAAAGATCCACTTGGGCCTTCCCAAACTTTTTCCGTATGACTTCCACCACATCTGGGTGGAGTCTCCATTCCCCGGGCCTCAGCCCCTGCCTCGACAGGACGTCTGCTCCCACATTGAGATGTCCAGGGATATAAACTGCTCTGAGTGAGAGAAGTTTCCCTTGGAACCACAGAAGGATCTGGTGTGCCAGCTTGTTCAAGGGGTGCGACCGAAGACCCCCTTGATGGTTGATGTAAGCAACCACGGATGTGTTGTCGGTGCGAACCAACACATGGTGATCCTTCAGGTCTGGTAGAAAGTGTTTTAGAGCTAAAAACACAGCACGCATTTCCAGGCAATTGATGTGCCAATTGAGATGGTGCCCACTCCACAGACCTTGGGCTGAGCGGCCACTCATGACTGCTCCCCAACCGGTGAGGGAAGCATCTGTCGTTAGTGTTACATGATGACATCGAGCTCCCAATACCGGGCCTTGGGACAGAAACCAGGATTTCTTCCAAATGTCCAGGGCACGAAGGCAGTGCCGTGTGACCTTGATCAAACGGAATGGGTTGCCCCTCGTGGAAAACCCTTTGGTTCTGAGCCACCACTGTAGAGGTCTCATATGCAGTAGGCCAAAAGGGATCACGTTGGATGCGGCTGCCATGAGACCCAGCAGAACTTGAAACTGCTTTACAGTGAGTGATTGGCCTTCTTTGACTCTCTTGACTGTGTGAACGATCGATTCTATCCGAGCGGGAGACATTTGTGCCCGCATCGTGATCCGGTCCCAAACTACTCCCAGGTAAGTGGTCCTCTGAACTGGAGAAAGAACACTTTTCTTGGAGTTCAGTCTTAACCCCAGAGACTTCATATGGGCGAGAACGACATCTCGATGTCGAACCGCCATCTCTCTTGACTGTGCTAGAATAAGCCAGTCGTCTATATAGTTTAGTATGCGGATGCCCTGGAGTCACAGAGGAGCCAGCGCAGCATCCACACACTTGGTGAAAGTTCGGGGTGAGAGTGCCAGACCGAAAGGAAGAACTCTGTACTGGTAAGCTTTGCCCCCAAAAGCGAACCTGAGAAACTTCCTGTGTTGTGGAAGGATGGAGACGTGGAAATAAGCGTCCTTGAGATCTATCATGATGAACCAGTCCTCGGACCTGATTTGAGACACGACCTGCTTTATAGTAAGCATCTTGAACTTGAGTTTCAGCACTGCGCGATTGAGCAGTCTGAGGTCTAGAATAGGACGTAAGCCTCCATCCTTCTTTGGAACTATGAAGTAGCGGCTGTAAAACCCGCACTCTGCGAGATGAGGAGGGACCACCTCGATGGCCTCCTTCCTCAGAAGGGTTTCTACTTCTTGTTCCAAAATCAGAGCCTGCTGAGGGGCCACAATGGTGGGGGTAATCCCCTGAAAGGGCGGCGGACGAGTGCCGAACTGAATCTTGTAACCTTTCTTTACTGTCTGCAGGACCCAGCGAGAAACATTTGGCAGAAGTTCCTACGCTGCCAAATGATCTACTAAGGGAATCAGCCTCTCGAGGCTGATCTCTGATGGTATTTGAGATTGTGAGTCCCCTGGCCCCGCGACGCGAACGGGCAGATGCAGGGGGAAGAACTCGCAAGAGACTGCTGCGCCCTGAAGCACCAGAGGTGGCAGGGTTATCAGATCGATCTCCCGAGGGCACCGGGGAGATGTTATTACCCCAGGGGGGTCTGCCCTCAGAAGCCGAGAGCCACTGGCGTCAGGGCTTCTTCGCCGAGGACTTCTTTGCCTGAAGGACGGCCCTCAGGTCGCCCTTAGGCTTGGAAGCCCTCGGCTTGGAGCGCCTACGGGACCCCTGACAATGTCTCTGGGGAGCGGTCCACGTAGCAACGCTCCGTTTCTGCTCGTCGCGGTTTGAGGAGCGGGTACTCGGGTGCAGCAGCCCCAGAGATTGAGCAGCGAGGAAGAAACCTCTGGAATGCCGCCGCTTGTTGACACGCCTGCTGGAACCTGTCGACGACGGAGGGAACCGAGTCGCCGAACAGGCCAGACGGCACAAGCGGGGCATCGAGGAGGAAGGCCCTGTCGCGGTCTTTCATGTCCGACAAGGTCAACCAGAGGTGTCTTTCTGCGACAACCATGGCTGCCATAGACCGCCCAATAGCACGGCGGTCTCCTTGATGGCGCGCAGAGCGAGGTTGGCAGTACGACGCAGCTCGCTGATGTCAACCGCCGCCCCGTCCTCGCCCTCATCAAACTCTTTCAACAGGTCGGCCTGATATGCTTGCAGCACTGCCATGGTGTGAAGGCAGGCCTCGGCCTGACCCGCTGCCGAGTAACCCTTCCCCAGCAAAGAAGATGTTGTTCTTAATGGTTTGCTGGGGAGTGCCGAGGTCTTCAGGGACGATGCTGAACTCGGGGAAAAAAAGCTCGAAAGCGTCTGTTCTACCTGAGGCATCGTCCCATAACCGTGCTCACGAGCCCCAACCACATGGCTTTCCCCACGATCTCGACACCTCGGTGTGGAGATCGGGGAAAAATGGCAGACCCTGGCATGGAGGTTGAGCTTTGGGACACAGAAACCTCTCATCTAGCTTTGTTTTCTGTTTCTGCTCCCCGGTCACCACGTCCGGCCAACTGATGTTGAGCTTAGCAACGGCAATGGTGACCACCTCCACTAACTCCTCATACTCGACTGGCTGGGAGGGCGTAGGACCAGCCTGCTCGCCCAAATCCATCTCTCTCCTCAGAGGAAGATAAACGGAGCGGCGAGTGCTCCTCCTGGCGGGAAGAAACCGACGTGCGGGCTTCCACACCAGAGAGGGGTATGGATCTGGCAGAGGAGGATGGAGAAAGGGGCTCGCCCGTCTCCACACTCGATACCAGATCCATTTGCGATCCCCATGAATGCAGGCGCCGTTCTGCCTCAGCAGAAGCGGGACCTGATCCGCGGGGGATGCTAGTGAGGGCTCCTTCCTCAAAAAGAGCCCTCCGGGAGCGAAGCGTGCGGAGAGGAAGCCGCAAGCAATGCACACAGTCAGCCTCCTCAAAGACTGACTGGGCATGCCTCGCCCCCAAGCAAGCCACACACAGCGTGTGTGTGTCCTCGGCAATAATGTAACGTTGGCACGGAGGAACACAACGTTTAAAATGCTTGCTATCGCCCATATCTCTATCTAAGTCAACACTCAAAAGAAATTGAAGCAAACTGGCTCGAAAAACAGTGTTGACGGACAGACAAACACACGCGACTGAAAGGCAGAAGCTGCCGGCTGCATTCACCACATGGGCTTTATAGCTTCCTGGTTCCTGACGTCACACGCGATTCTCTATTGGACTGATTACACACGTGATTCAGAGCGTGGGCACGCTGGGGGCATTCCCAAAGCGTAGTGACGCAGCTCGACGTTCCCGAAGGAGAACTTAAATAATGGCCTGATTATTTTACTTCTGTACATCACAGCACTTCAATGCACCACGCTCAACCTTATCCATGCTGCATCCTTTTCACCGTAAAACTATACAAAAGAAACATAATAGAAATTAAAGCTGCAAGCAGCGATGGGAGGGCCCTCGCACCGGGCTCACCGCCGACCTGTGGCGAATGGTGGGCACTATGCTTTTAACATAGTAAATTTAGGAGGAATATGTGGAAGTCATTTAGATGTGCCAGATTTCTTGCAGCCACCTGGTGGCGCTATGTGTATAACTGAATATTGGCATGCGGATGCGTTCAGGCCAGCGATTTTATCAAACATATGAAGTTTGGTGCAGAGTGAACATGGCATGCTTGAGTGTAATACATGACATATCCTGCTGCCAACAGGTGGCGCAATTACGGAATATTGGATTTTAGACGTCTTCAGGCTAGGACTATTGCCAAACATGTCAAGTTTGGTGCAAATTGTACATTGCATGTTTAAGTTAGTGTAAAACAAGTAATTTGCTGTTGCCAGCTGGTGGCGCTATGACTATAACTGAATATTGGCATGTAAATGTATTCAGGCCAGGACTCTTATCAAACATATTGAATTTGTGGATTATTGGACATTGCATGCCAGAGTTACAGTAACTTCCTGTTTCATTGCATTAAGAGTATGCTTTAGCACTTGGCTAAATGTTGCTAACATGTTTCTAGCATGTTGCTACCCTATTTAACACTTGTTGATATTTTTAAAATGTTGCTGGGCTTCCACAAAAGTATTAAACATGTGACTTCCTGTTGCCAGCAGGTGGCACTATGACTATAACTGAATATGGGCATTGGCTTGTGTTCAGACCAGGACTCTTATCAAACATATTAAGCTTGGGTCAGATTGGACATTGTATGCATGAGTTACACTTATTTTTCTTTGTATTAATATCATGCTTTAGCTCTTAGCTAAGTGTTGCTATTATGTTTTAACATGATTCTAGCATGATGCTAGCCTATTTAAAACTTGCTAACGCTTTTTAATATGTTGCTAGGAGTCCGTAACACCATTAAACGTCACTTCCTGTTGTCAGCAGGTGGCGCTGTGACTATAACTGAATATGGGCATGTATATCTCTTCAGGCCAGGACTCTTATCAAACATGTGAAGTTTGGGGCTGATTGGACATTGCATGCCTGAGTTACAGTAACTTCCTTTTTCATTGCATTAAGAGCATGCTTTAGCATTTAGCTAAATGTTGCTAACATGTTTAACACTTGTTGATATTTTTGAAATGTTGCTAGGCATCCACAACAGTATTAAACATGTGGCTTCCTCTTACCAGCTGGTGGCGCTATGACTATAACTGAATACGGGCATGGGCGTGTGTTCAGGCCAGGACTCTTATCAAACATGTTAAGTTTGGGGCTGATTGGACATTGTTTACCTGAGTTAGAGTAACTTCCTGTTTCATTGTATTATTAGCATGCTTTATCATATTAGCTAAGTGTTGCTAGCATGCTTTACTATGTTTGTAGCATGTTGAATATTAATTTTGGGTCAGATTTGACATTATATACATGAGTTACAGCAATTTCGTTCTGCATTTGTATTAATAGCATGCTTTAGCTGTTAGCTAAGTGTTGGTAACATGTTTTAGCATGGTTGTAGCATGTTGCTAGCCTATTTAAGACTTGTTAACGCTTTTCAATATGTTTCTAGGAGTCCGTAACAGTGTTAAACATGTCATTTCCTGTTGTCAGCAGGTGGCGCTATGACAATAACTGAATATGGGCACTGACGTGTGTTCAGGACCGGACTGTCATCAAACATGTGAAGTTTGAGGCAGATCGGACATCGTATGCCTGAGTTATAGCAACTTCCTTTTTCATGGCGAAACATCAAAGTTTGTCAGGCCGCCACGGACACGCCCTTTGACGAAAACTCTAAAGCTTCGCAATTTAACATCGCAAAGGCCTTATGATGACACTCAGCAAATTTGAAGATGATCGGATAAAAACTGTAGGAGGAGTTCGTTAAAGTACGAGGCCTGAAAATGGCAAAAACTGCACAAAAATCGTACAGGAAATTCAATATAACGGACTTCCTGTTGGGTTTCAGATGTTGCACCAGGAGACTTTTTTGTAGGTATTGGTGTGTTACATGTGTGTACCGAGTTTCGTACATGTACGTGAAACGCAGCTCGAGGCGCACTCCGTTGAAATTTTATAGGTGGCGCTATGGAGCCATTTTGGCACACCCACTTCTGAAAACAATATCAGATGTAAATTTTCGCCAGGTCTGATGCGTGTGCAAAGTTTCGTGAGTTTTCGGGCATGTTTAGGCCCTCAAAAAGACTTTTCATTTTGGAGAAGAAGAAGAAGAAGAAGAAGAATTAAAGCTGCAAGCAGCGATGACCGGGCCCTCGCCGTCTGTGCAGTCGCCATCCCGATAGCATCAGGAAAACGGTGCCCAGTTGGCACATGCATTCACAGCAACCCTTTGGACTAACCCTTACTGTCTCTCCTCCTCTCTGACTCTTTCTCTTACAACCCATCCCCCCTCCTTACACTCAGCCACTTACCACACAAACACACACAGAGAAGAGTGAGATCAGATATGTTTTTTTTATTTTCTTTCATTCGTGGAGTTTTATATAATTATGAAATGATCTGTGTTTGATCAGAATGGATAGTTATTTGTATGAAAAAAGTTTCAAAGAGTTAGGATGCTGCACTGTAAATATATAATAAATCATTGAAAATGTAAAAATGAAAATGAAATTCTAAGCATGATATCTGCCTCAAAAACACAGGAAACAAATATTTGAATCTATTTTTTATTTTTATTTATTTGCCATGGCAACAGCATTTGATGCATCAGGGACGCCTTTACAGACTCTCATCGGTTGTTTTTTTTTCATTATTCTGATGAAGTTTGAAGAAAATCGAGTACAAATATATTGTTCGATGTTTGTTCGTGTTTGTTAGTTCCTTAACCATTGTTAACAAAAGAGACCCTATTTTAAATAGTTACCATGTTTTATGGTCTACAATCATTTTTAAATTTTATTTTAATAATCTATAAGAATCTGTGAAATAATTATAAACAAATACATTAAAAATAAATACATATTTACTTAGTTGATTTTTTTGGTCTTTTTGTATTTGTTTCTCATTCTAATTAAGTGAACTGAGCAGTATAGTGTCATACTTATAAGATTTTTTGTTCTATCAGTGAGAGTGTATATATGTATTTAAATCATATAACTTTTCCTTAAAAGATAAAAAAAAAGATTTTAATGCTCTTTAAGCACCTATACAAAATAATTATGTATAAGTACACTGACAATACAGTACAAATCAACTGATTCTATGGATTATTGTCATTCTTATACACTGACAATGAGCTGAATAGCATTAGAGGTCAAACGATTCCTTATGTTATGAGGACCTCTAGTGTTCATCCCTGGTATTAGAGCTTTAATCTGACAAATTTATATAACACTTTTAATGTTTTTGGGGCCTCTGAGCATGATAACATTTTGAAACTACACGTATTTCCTAAGAATTTCTTGTTCTTTATATGTAAAAAGTTTTGATGAGTTAGAATAATGCAATTCAAAGATATATGAAAAAACTCTTCATCTTTTTTATTGTTACTTTCATAAATCACCACATCAACACCGTTCAAGATATCCCAAAGCCGTTCACAATATAGGGAACATTTTCCCAATATTCTGAGGATGACGATAAGAACAAGTAATTCATGATGATAACAAAATGTTATTATTGCTTGCTTTACGTCCACCACTTCTGCTTAAATGTCATCGTTACCTATCTGTTCAATTTGTGTGTGGATATTGCTTTGCAGGTGACACCTGTTATAAGACATCACTTTTAAGCGCTACATAACTAAGAATCAATTAGGAAAACGGTGCCCAGTTGGCACATGCATTCACATTAACCCTCAGCCAGTTTGGATTTAAAGTTTGAATTGAAAGGGTAAAATTTTAAAATCAACACACAGACACATACACACTAAATGTACAATTTTACCATCCAGTTTCATTTGTTAACATTAACTATATTAGTTAACATGAACAATAATTAAATAGCATTTATTAATGTTAATTAATATTAACCTAAAAAAGTACTCATATATTGTTTAAAGGTAAATTACTATCTTTTAACATAGTGTATGTACTGTGAATTAACATGAACATGAACACAGTTCATGTGGGTGTACAGCAATACACAATAAAGTGCTCAATAAACCCTTCATTCTTTAAAAATATCTTTAAAAATCAAGTTGGGTATTGTAATGGGGCGAACTCATCTTAAAATGGTACAATTTTCAGATGTTTTGAACAGATAACAGCAAAGTTTGTTTTGTTGTCAAAGTTTGTCTTGAAATTGTTAGTGTTTTTTTTTATTCAATCTAAAATTTAAATTATGAAAATAAATGTCTATCAATGAAGATAAATCGCTCATGCTAAAAAGTTGTATTTTTCTTAATCTTTTGCTATGTGACTGAATAGGACAAGTTCATGGTATAGTTCAGTAAAAAATAAATAAACAACTGCAATATACAAAGAATGAAAGAGTTTGTGACCCTTTATATTTTCTTAAAGATCAGACTCTCAAAGTTCAGACATATTTATCTAGATTAAACTACAGCAATGTGTAATGTGCAATGAGCATCTTCCTCAAAGATGGTCTGAAGCAAAACAGCATGTTCCACTGGTCTCTCTCCCTTTCACCCCTCCCCCCTTCAGTCACTCTTAGTGTCAACACAGACAGTCAGCCCAGTGACAGCAGGTTACTGAGTTCTTATTTTAATTTTCTTTAATTCATAGAAGCGTGATTAGTTATGATATTACCAGCACTTGCTCATGATGATTAGATCTTTGTGTGAAAAAAGTTTTAAAGAGTTTGGATGCTGCACTTTAAAGATATGAAAAATTAGGGTTATGTTTTTTACTACATCTTTAAAAAATCACCACGTCAACACCGTTCAAGATATCCCAAATCCGCTCGCAATTTAACATCTTCAGAATCTTCTCTTCATGTTAAAAAAGTTTGGTGTTAAAAGCTTTTTTTTCTTAGAAGGAGTGTGAATTTGTTTACAGCCTGATTTTTCAAAAAATCCACATTCAAATCAAAATAGCCGGCTTCCTGTTGGTCTTAGCTAATGAGTTTAATTTAGAAAGTTGTCCAGATTGATGAGAACAATATATGTACAGAGTTTGGTGACTGTAGGATAAACTAACCCCCCAACTTTTGTCAAAAGATGGCGCTATAGAGTGCCTGCTCCACGCCCATTTATGACCTTTTGCCAGTGTCTAACTATCATTAATATTGATGTGTGTGTTGAGTTTCATGAAATTCTAAGCATGTTATCTGCCTCGAAAAGACAGGAATCTAATTTTAAAGTTTGAGACGTTGCCATGGCAACAGCATTTGATTTATCATCGACCCCTTTACATATTCTTATCAGCCGTGTTTTGACATGATTTTGATGAAGTTTAAAGAAAATCAAGTAAAATTAAGAGGCTAATTTCAACGCATTTTGAAAATGACACGCTTCCTGCTGCCAGTTGGTGGCGCTATAACTATGACTCATAATAGTCACATTTATGGAATCGGCATCATACAACGAACAAACTGGTGAAGTTTCATCAGAATCAGGCAATGTGTACAACAGTTATTAGACACTTCCTGTTTCTCATTTCTCGCCATAACTTTGTCGCCTTGCCATGGCCAAACCGTTCGAGATATCAAAAATCCCCTCGCAATTTAGCATCCCCAATGTCTTGAGATCATGCTGACCGAGTTTGGTGACAATCCTATGGAAATCCTGGGAGGAGTACGTTAAATTCCAGAGCATGCGCTTTTTAAACAGCCCTAAATATCTCACTTCCTGTTGCGTGGAGCCTATGACATAGAGTACAAAAGTTGTTCAGCTCGATGAGTTCTATATGTGTACCGAGTTTCATATCAATACGTACAAGTATGTGTGCGCAGTACATCAAGTTTTCAAACTGTGTTCCAGGGGGCGCTGTAGAGGCCCTGAACCACGCCCGGGTCCCAGCCTCTGTGGCGTCCGGACGACGGCAGATTCGAACGTGTGTGAAAATTTTCAAGAGTTTTTGAGTATGTTAAGGCCCCCAAAAGTGCCCCAACGGTTGAAAAAAAAAAAAAAAAAAAAAAAAAAAAAATAAGAACCCTTAGAAGAACAATAGGGCCTTCGCCCTTTTGGGCTCGGGCCCTAATTAAAGCTGCAAGCAGCGATGGTAGGGCCCTCGCACTCGGGCTCACCGCCGATTGGTGGCGAATGGTGGGCACTATGCTATTAACACAGAAAATGTAGGAGGAATATGTCAAAGTCATTGATATGTGCCAATCTTCCTTCTGCCAGCTGGTGGCGCTATGCCTATACCTGAATATTGGCATGCAGATGTGTTCAGGCCAGTGCTTTTATCAAACATATGAAGTTTGGTGAAGCTTGAACATGGCATGCTTGAGTGTAAGTCATGACATATCCTGCTGCTAACAGGTGGCGCTATTACAAAATATTGGCTTTTAGATGTCTTCAGGCCAGGACTATTGGCAAACATGTCAAGTTTGGTGCAAATTGTACATTGCATGCTTAAGTTAGTGTAAAACAAGTAATTTGCTGTTGCCAGCTGGTGGCGCTATGACTATAACTAAATATTGGCATGTAAATGTATTCAGGCCAAGACTCTTATCAAACATATTAAGTTTGGGGCTGATTGGACATTGCATGCCTGAGTTACAGTAACTTCCTGTTTCATTGCATTAAGAGTATGCTTTAGCACTTAGCTAAATGTTGCTAACATGTTTCTAGCATGTTGCTACCCTATTTAACACTTGTTGATATTTTTAAAATGTTGCTGGGCATCCACAACAGTATTAAACATGTGACTTCCTGTTGCCAGCAGGTGGCACTATGACTATAACTGAATATGGGCATGGGCTTGTGTTCAGACCAGGACTCTTATCAAACATATTAAGCTTGGGTCAGATTGGACATTGTATGCATGAGTTAAACTTATTTTTCTTTGTATTAGTATCATGCTTTAGCTCTCAGCTAAGTGTTGCTAGCATGTTTTAACATGATTCTAGCATGATGCTAGCCTATTTAAAACTTGCTGACGCTTTTTATTATGTTGCTAGGAGTCCGTAATACCATTAAACGTCACTTCCTGTTGTCAGCAGGTGGCGCTGTGACTATAACTGAATATGGGCATGTATATATCTTCAGGCCAGGACTCTTATCAAACGTGAAGTTTGGGGCTGATTGGACATTGCATGTCTGAGTTACAGTAACTTCCTGTTTTATGTCTTTAACAACATGCTTTAGCACTAAGTAAGTGTTGCTAGCATGTTTGAGTACGTTTTAAACTAGTTTAGCACTCAATGGCTTTTTTAGTGTGTTGCTAATAGTGTGTCACAGTGTTAAACATGTCACTTCCTGTTGACAGTAGGTGGCGCTATAACTATAACTGAATATTGGCATGTAGATATCTTCAGGCCAGGACTGTTATCAAACATGTGAAGTTTGGGGCTGATTGGACATTGCATGCCTGAGTTAGAGTAACTTCCTGTTTCATTGCATTAAGAGTATGCTTTAGCACTTAGCTAAATGTTGCTAACATGTTATAGCATGTTTCTAGCATGTTGCTACCCTGTTTAACAGTTGTTGAATTTTTTAAAAATGTTGCTAGGCATCCACAACAGTATTAAACATGTGGCTTCCTGTTACCAGCTGGTGGCGCTATGACTATAACTGAATACGGGCATGGGCGTGTGTTTAGGCCAGGATTCTTATCAAACATGTTAAGTTTGGGGCTGATTGGACATTGTATGCCTGAGTTAGAGTAACTTCCTGTTTCATTGTATTATTAGCATGCTTTAGCATATTAGCTAAGTGTTGCTAGCATGCTTTATTATTTTTGTATCATGTTGAATATTAAGTTTGGGTCAGATTCAACATTATATACATGAGTTACAGCAATTTCCTTCTCTATTTGTATTAATAGCATGCTTTAGCTCTTAGCTAAGTGTTGCTAGCATGTTTTAGCATGTTTGTAGCATGTTGCTAGCCTATTTAAGACTTGTTAACGCTTTTCAATATGTTTCTAGAAGTCCGTAACAGTGTTAAACATGTCATTTCCTGTTGTCAGCAGGTGGCGCTATGACTATAACTGAATATGGGCACTGACGTGTGTTCAGGACCGGACTGTCATCAAACATGTGAAGTTTGAGGCAGATCGGACATCGTGTGCCTGAGTTATAGCAACTTCCTTTTTCATGGCGAAACATCAAAGTTTGTCCGGCCGCCACGGACACGCCCTTCGACGAAAACTCTAAAGCTTCGCAATTTAACATCGCAAAGGCCTTATGATGACACTCAGCAAATTTGAAGATGATCGGATAAAAACTGTAGGAGGAGTTCGTTAAAGTATGAGGCCTGAAAATGGCAAAAACTGCACAAAAATCGTACAGGAAATTCAATATAGCGGACTTCCTGTTGGGTTTCGGATGTTGCACCAGGAGACTTTTTTGTAGGTATTGGTGTGTTACATATGTGTACCGAGTTTCGTACATGTACATGAAACGTAGCTCGAGGGGCACTCCGTTGAAATTTTATAGGTGGCGCTATCGAGCCATTTTGCCACACCCACTTTTGAAAACCATATCAGATGTAAATTTTCGCCAGGTCTGATGCGTGTGCAAAGTTTCGTGAGTTTTCGGGCATGTTTAGGCCCTCAAAAAGACTTTTCACTTTGGAGAAGAAGAAGAAGAAGAAGAAGAAGAAGAAGAATAAACGGAGCAATTCCAATAGGGTCCTCGCACTGTAGTGCTCGGGCCCTAATTAAAGCTGCAAGCAGCGATGACCGGGCCCTCGCCGTCTGTGCAGTCGCCATCCCGATAGCATCAGGAAAACGGTGCCCAGTTGGCACATGCATTCACAGTAACCCTTTGGACTAACCCTTACTGTCTCTCCTCCTCTCTGACTCTTTCTCTTACCACCCATCCCCCCTCCTTTAACTCAACCACTTACCACACAAACACACACATTGAGTGCAGAGCAGAGTGAGATCAGATATGTTTTTTTTTCTTTCATTCGTGGAGTTTTGTATAATTATGAAATGAACTGTGTTTGATCAGAATGAATAGTTATTTGTATGAAAAAAGTTTCAAAGAGTTAGGATGCTGCACTTTAAATATATAATAAATCATTGAAAATTGAAAATGGAAAATGAAATTCTAAGCATGCTATCTGCCTTAAATATCACAGGAAACAAATATTTTAATGTATTTTTTATTTTTATTTATTTGCCATGGCAACAGCATTTGATGCATCAAGGCTTTTACATTATTCTGATGAAGTTTGAAGAAAATCGAGTACAAATATATTGTTTGTTGTTTGTTCGTGTTTGTAAGTTCATTAACAGTGTTGGGAGTAACGCATTACAAAAGTAATATGTTACAGTAGTTTATTACTTTTTGCTGTAACGCGGTAATATAACGCATTACTAATACAATTTGGGTAATAATATTACTCGTTACAATCTCAGTAACGCAAGTTACATCAACATATTTTAACTCAACATTAATTTGTGAATTAAAAAAGTCCACAAGTAAAATATTTTGTCTTCCTGTTGCTGGAATTCGATGGTTGAGATGACTGCAGAGACGGATTCTACATTTATGAGATGGACGCACTCCCGTTATGGAGAAACAGCACGAGTAACTCCTAGAAACATCTAGACTGGTGCCAGTAACACTAAACTAATGATGAGAGCTGCGGAGTCGGAGAAGAGAAAAAATGACGGACGAGCGCATAAGCAACAAAAAATAAGCTAAAATGACTAAATCTGTTTTAATTAAATCATAGTCCGCATATAAAATGGATGAATACGCGAAATATATCTGATTTTCAAAACGAAAAGACTGAGTGACATATGCTGCTGAGTTTGGTTCACTTTTGTGTGGAGTGGCGCTCTATGAAAGTTCACGGAAAGGAAACCAAGATGACAGAAATAAAAGTAAACACACTGCAGTTATAAATGATCTGTATGACCAAAAATGACGGAGTTATTCCGCTATTCGATTGCCCCGGCGCCTCACGCACACACAGCGTTGCAAAAGTTGCAGTCTGTTAATTATAAGAATAAAATACAGTCACTGGTCAAATGAAATAGTGCGTACTGCATAGTATCCGTGCCGTCAGCCTGAGCTCGGGCCAAACACATATTTGCTCATGTGAGGAGGATGTTTTATAAGCGCGTTAAGTACAAATCCTGGTTTACATAATAGTTTAGCATTCAAATACATCACGAATATGGACACATTTAATTGGATTGATGCAGAATGAGAGAGGTAGGCTGCACGAGAACAACACCGTTTGTTTTTAGTTTCGCTTTTACCCTCATTCGTTTTGGCTTGTTTAACAACTTGTATTCTTCATTCTTGGTTGTTCTGAAAACCATTTAAAATAGCCTATAGGCTATTCATTGTGTTTAATGATTGTACATTATAACACTTCGCTTTATTTACCGGTGTTATTTCTGAAAGTATTAATGAGTTTTGTGCTTATCTGTGTTTAACCTAAACTACAACGTAACATTAATAGACATACCGGTAGGCCTACCTAAATATGTTTTTATAATTTTATGCTAGCTATCCTAAATTTAATGTATAATGAGCAGCTATAAACTTTTTTTTGGCATTTTATAATCTGTGGATATTTTGATGAAAGTAACTCAACAGTAACTTAAAAGTAGTGTAACGCATTACAATTTAGAGACAGTAATATTGTAATGTAACTAATTACTATTAAAAGACAGTAACTAGTAATATATAATGTATTACGTTTTGGAAGTAACTTGCACAACACTGTTCATTAACCATTGTTACCAAATAGTTACTATTTTAAATAGTTACCATGTTTTATGGTCTACAAGCATTTTTAAATATTATTTTAATAATCTATAAGCATCTGTGAAATAACTTTGATGTTTCGCCATGAAAAAAGAAGTTGCTATAACTCAGGCATACGATGTCCGATCTGCCTCAAACTTCACATGTTTGATGACAGTCCGGTCCTGAACACACATCAATGCCCATATTCAGTTATAGTCATAGCGCCACCTGCTGACAACAGGAAATGACATGTTTAACACTGTTACGGACTCCTAGAAACATATTGAAAAGCGTTAACAAGTCTTAAATAGGCTAGCAACATGCTACAAACATGCTAAAACATGCTAGCAACACTTAGCTAAGAGCTAAAGCATGCTATTAATACAAATACAAAAGGAAATTGCTGTAACTCATGTATATAATGTTGAATCTGACCCAAACTTAATATTAAACATGCTACAAAAATAATAAAGCATGCTAGCAACACTTAGCTAATATGCTAAAGCATGCTAATAATACAATGAAACAGGAAGTTACTATAACTCAGGCATACAATGTCCAATCAGCCCCAAACTTAACATGTTTGATAAGAATCCTGGCTTAAACACACGCCCATGCCCGTATTCAGTTATAGTCATAGCGCCACCAGCTGGTAACAGGAAGCCATATGTTTAATACTGTTGTGGATGACTAGCAACATTTTAAAAAAATCAACAACTGTTAAACAGGGTAGCAACATGCTAGAAACATGCTATAACATGTTAGCAACATTTATCTAAGTGCTAAAGCATACTCTTAATGCAATGAAACAGGAAGTTACTGTAACTCAGGCATGCAATGTACAATCAGCCCCAAACTTCACATGTTTGATAACAGTCCTGGCCTAAAGATATCTACATGCCAATATTCAGTTATAGTTATAGCGCCACCTACTGTCAACAGGAAGTGACATGTTTAACACTGTGACACACTATTAGCAACACACTAAAAAAGCCATTGAGTGCTAAACTAGTTTAAAACGTACTCAAACATGCTAGCAACACTTACAACTTACTTACTAAAGCATGTTGTTAAAGACATAAAACAGGAAGTTACTGTAACTCAGACATGCAATGTCCAATCAGCCCCAAACTTCACGTTTGATAAGAGTCCTGGCCTGAAGATATATACATGCCCATATTCAGTTATAGTCACAGCGCCACCTGCTGACAACAGGAAGTGACGTTTAATGGTGTTACGGACTCCTAGCAACATAATAAAAAGCGTCAGCAAGTTTTAAATAGGCTAGCATCATGCTAGAATCATGTTAAAACATGCTAGCAACACTTAGCTGAGAGCTAAAGCATGATATTAATACAAAGAAAAATAAGTGTAACTCATGCATACAATGTCCAATCTGACCCAAGCTTAATATGTTTGATGAGAGTCCTGGTCTGAACACAAGCCCATGCCCATATTCAGTTATAGTCATAGTGCCACCTGCTGGCAACAGGAAGTCACATGTTTAATACTGTTGTGGATGCCCAGCAACATTTTAAAAATATCAACAAGTGTTAAATAGGGTAGCAACATGCTAGAAACATGTTAGCAACATTTAGCTAAGTGCTAAAGCATACTCTTAATGCAATGAAACAGGAAGTTACTGTAACTCAGGCATGCAATGTCCAATCAGCCCCAAACTTAATATGTTTGATAAGAGTCTTGGCCTGAATACATTTACATGCCAATATTTAGTTATAGTCATAGCGCCACCAGCTGGCAACAGAAAATTACTTGTTTTACACTAACTTAAGCATGCAATGTACAATTTGCACCAAACTTGACATGTTTGCCAATAGTCCTGGCCTGAAGACATCTAAAAGCCAATATTTTGTAATAGCGCCACCTGTTGGCAGCAGGATATGTCATGACTTACACTCAAGCATGCCATGTTCAAGCTTCACCAAACTTCATATGTTTGATAAAAGCACTGGCCTGAACACATCTGCATGCCAATATTCAGTTATAGGCATAGCGCCACCAGCTGGCAGAAGGAAGATTGGCACATATCAATGACTTTGACATATTCCTCCTACATTTTCTGTGTTAATAGCATAGTGCCCACCATTCGCCACCGATCGGCGGTGAGCCCGAGTGCGAGGGCCCTACCATCGCTGCTTGCAGCTTTAATTAGGGCCCGAGCACTACAGTGCGAGGACCCTATTGGAATTGCTCCGTTTATTCTTCTTCTTCTTCTTCTTCTTCTCCAAAATGAAAAGTCTTTTTGAGGGCCTAAACATGCCCGAAAACTCACGAAACTTTGCACACGCATCAGACCTGGCGAAAATTTACATCTGATATGGTTTTCAAAAGTGGGTGTGGCAAAATGGCTCGATAGCGCCACCTATAAAATTTCAACGGAGTGCCCCTTGAGGTACGTTTCACGTACATGTACGAAACTCGGTACACATATGTAACACACCAATACCTACAAAAAAGTCTCCTGGTGCAACATCCGAAACCCAACAGGAAGTCCGTTATATTGAATTTCCTGTACGATTTTTGTGCAGTTTTTGCCATTTTCAGGCCTCATACTTTAACGAACTCCTCCTACAGTTTTTATCCGATCATCTTTAAATTTGCTGAGTGTCATCATAAGGCCTTTGCGATGTTAAATTGCGAAGCTTTAGAGTTTTCGTCGAAGGGCGTGTCCGTGGCGGCCGGACAAACTTTGATGTTTCGCCATGAAAAAGGAAGTTGCTATAACTCAGGCATACGATGTCCGATCTGCCTCAAACTTCACATGTTTGATGACAGTCCGGTCCTGAACACACGTCAGTGCCCATATTCAGTTATAGTCATAGCGCCACCTGCTGACAACAGGAAATGACATGTTTAACACTGTTACGGACTCCTAGAAACATATTGAAAAGCGTTAACGAGTCTTAAATAGGCTAGCAACATGCTACAAACATGCTAAAACATGCTAGCAACACTTAGCTAAGAGCTAAAGCATGCTATTAATACAAATACAAAAGGAAATTGCTGTAACTCATGTATATAATGTTGAATCTGACCCAAACTTAATATTCAACATGCTACAAAAATAATAAAGCATGCTAGCAACACTTAGCTAATATGCTAAAGCATGCTAATAATACAATGAAACAGGAAGTTACTCTAACTCAGGCATACAATGTCCAATCAGCCCCAAACTTAACATGTTTGATAAGAATCCTGGCCTAAACACACGCCCATGCCCGTATTCAGTTATAGTCATAGCACCACCAGCTGGTAACAGGAAGCCACATGTTTAATACTGTTGTGGATGCCTAGCAACATTTTAAAAAAATTCAACAACTGTTAAAAAGGGTAACAACATGCTAGAAACATGCTATAACATGTTAGCAACATTTAGCTAAGTGCTAAAGCATACTCTTAATGCAATGAAACAGGAAGTTACTGTAACTCAGGCATGCAATGTCCAATCAGCCCCAAACTTCACATGTTTGATAACAGTCCTGGCCTGAAGATATCTACATGCCAATATTCAGTTATAGTTATAGCGCCACCTACTGTCAACAGGAAGTGACATGTTTAACACTGTGACACACTATTAGCAACACACTAAAAAAGCCATTGAGTGCTAAACTAGTTTAAAACGTACTCAAACATGCTAGCAACACTTACTTAGTGCTAAAGCATGTTGTTAAAGACATAAAACAGGAAGTTACTGTAACTCAGACATGCAATGTCCAATCAGCCCCAAACTTCACGTTTGATAAGAGTCCTGGCCTGAAGATATAAACATGCCCATATTCAGTTATAGTCACAGCGCCACCTGCTGACAACAGGAAGTGACGTTTAATGGTGTTACGGACTCCTAGCAACATAATAAAAAGCGTCAGCAAGTTTTAAATAGGCTAGCATCATGCTAGAATCATGTTAAAACATGCTAGCAACACTTAGCTGAGAGCTAAAGCATGATACTAATACAAAGAAAAATAAGTGTAACTCATGCATACAATGTCCAATCTGACCCAAGCTTACTATGTTTGATAAGAGTCCTGGTCTGAACACAAGCCCATGCCCATATTCAGTTATAGTCATAGTGCCACCTGCTGGCAACAGGAAGTCACATGTTTAATACTGTTGTGGATGCCCAGCAACATTTTAAAAATATCAACAAGTGTTAAATAGGGTAGCAACATGCTAGAAACATGTTAGCAACATTTAGCTAAGTGCTAAAGCATACTCTTAATGCAATGAAACAGGAAGTTACTGTAACTCAGGCATGCAATGTCCAATCAGCCCCAAACTTAATATGTTTGATAAGAGTCTTGGCCTGAATACATTTACATGCCAATATTTAGTTATAGTCATAGCGCCACCAGCTGGCAACAGCAAATTACTCGTTTTACACTAACTTAAGCATGCAATGTACAATTTGCACCAAACTTGACATGTTTGCCAATAGTCCTGGCCTGAAGACATCTAAAAGCCAATATTTTGTAATAGCGCCACCTGTTGGCAGCAGGATATGTCATGACTTACACTCAAGCACGCCATGTTCAAGCTTCACCAAACTTCATATGTTTGATAAAAGCACTGGCCTGAACACATCTGCATGCCAATATTCAGTTATAGGCATAGCGCCACCAGCTGGCAGAAGGAAGATTGGCACATATCAATGACTTTGACATATTCCTCCTACATTTTCTGTGTTAATAGCATAGTGCCCACCATTCGCCACCGATCGGCGGTGAGCCCGAGTGCGAGGGCCCTACCATCGCTGCTTGCAGCTTTAATTCTTCTTCTTCTTCTTCTTCTCCAAAGTGAAAAGTCTTTTTGAGGGCCTAAACATGCCCGAAAACTCACGAAACTTTGCACACGCATCAGACCTGGCGAAAATTTACATCTGATATGGTTTTCAAAAGTGGGTGTGGCAAAATGCCTCGATAGCGCCACCTATAAAATTTCAACGGAGTGCCCCTCGAGCTACGTTTCACGTACATGTACGAAACTCGGTACACATATGTAACACACCAATACCTACAAAAAAGTCTCCTGGTGCAACATCCGAAACCCAACAGGAAGTCCGTTATATTGAATTTCCTGTACGATTTTTGTGCAGTTTTTGCCATTTTCAGGCCTCATACTTTAACGAACTCCTCCTACAGTTTTTATCCGATCATCTTCAAATTTGCTGAGTGTCATCATAAGGCCTTTGCGATGTTAAATTGCGAAGCTTTAGAGTTTTCGTCGAAGGGCGTGTCCGTGGCGGCCGGACAAACTTTGATGTTTCGCCATGAAAAAGGAAGTTGCTATAACTCAGGCACACGATGTCCGATCTGCCTCAAACTTCACATGTTTGATGACAGTCCGGTCCTGAACACACGTCAGTGCCCATATTCAGTTATAGTCATAGCGCCACCTGCTGACAACAGGAAATGACATGTTTAACACTGTTACGGACTCCTAGAAACATATTGAAAAGCGTTAACAAGTCTTAAATAGACTAGCAACATGCTACAAACATGCTAAAACATGCTAGCAACACTTAGCTAAGAGCTAAAGCATGCTATTAATACAAATACAAAAGGAAATTGCTGTAACTCATGTATATAATGTTGAATCTGACCCAAACTTAATATTCAACATGCTACAAAAATAATAAAGCATGCTAGCAACACTTAGCTAATATGCTAAAGCATGCTAATAATACAATGAAACAGGAAGTTACTCTAACTCAGGCATACAATGTCCAATCAGCCCCAAACTTAACATGTTTGATAAGAATCCTGGCCTAAACACACGCCCATGCCCGTATTCAGTTATAGTCATAGCGCCACCAGCTGGTAACAGGAAGCCACATGTTTAATACTGTTGTGGATGCCTAGCAACATTTTAAAAAAATTCAACTACTGTTAAACAGGGTAGCAACATGCTAGAAACATGCTATAACATGTTAGCAACATTTAGCTAAGTGCTAAAGCATACTCTTAATGCAATGAAACAGGAAGTTACTCTAACTCAGGCATGCAATGTCCAATCAGCCCCAAACTTCACATGTTTGATAACAGTCCTGGCCTGAAGATATCTACATGCCAATATTCAGTTATAGTTATAGCGCCACCTACTGTCAACAGGAAGTGACATGTTTAACACTGTGACACACTATTAGCAACACACTAAAAAAGCCATTGAGTGCTAAACTAGTTTAAAACGTACTCAAACATGCTAGCAACACTTACTTAGTGCTAAAGCATGTTGTTAAAGACATAAAACAGGAAGTTACTGTAACTCAGACATGCAATATCCAATCAGCCCCAAACTTCACGTTTGATAAGACTCCTGGCCTGAAGATATATACATGCAGTTATAGTCACAGCGCCACCTGCTGACAACAGGAAGTGACGTTTAATGGTGTTACGGACTCCTAGCAACATAATAAAAAGCGTCAGCAAGTTTTAAATAGGTTAGCATCATGCTAGAATCATGTTAAAACATGCTATCAACACTTAGATGAGAGTTAAAGCATGATATTAATACAAAGAAAAATAAGTGTAACTCATGCATACAATGTCCAATCTGACCCAAGCTTAATATGTTTGATAAGAGTCCTGGTCTGAACACAAGCCCATGCCCATATTCAGTTATAGTGATAGTGCCACCTACTGGCAACAGGAAGTCACATGTTTAATACTGTTGTGGATGCCAAGCAACATTTTAAAAATATCAACAAGTGTTAAATAGGGTAGCAACATGCTAGAAACATGCTATAACATGTTAGCAACATTTAGCTAAGTGCTAAAGCATGCTCTTAATGCAATGAAACAGGAAGTTACTGTAACTCAGGCATGCAATGTCCAATCAGCCCCAAACTTCACATGTTTGATAAGAGTCCTGGCCTGAAGATATATACATGCCCATATTCAGCTATAGTCATAGCGCCACCAGCTGGTAATAGGAAGCCACATGTTTAATACTGTTGTGGATGCCTAGCAACATTTTAAAAAATATCAACAAGTGTTAAAATAGGGTAGCAACATGTTAGAAACATGTTAGCAACATTTAGCTACGTGCTAAAGCATACTCTTAATGCAATGAAACAGGAAGTTACTGTAACTCAGGCATGCAATGTCCAATCAGCCCCAAACTTCACATGTTTGATAACAGTCCTGGCCTGAAGATATCTACATGCCAATATTCAGTTATAGTTATAGCGCCACCTACTGTCAACAGGAAGTGACATGTTTAACACTGTGACACACTATTAGCAACACACTAAAAAAGCCATTGAGTGCTAAACTAGTTTAAAACGTACTCAAACATGCTAGCAACACTTACTTAGTGCTAAAGCATGTTGTTAAAGACATAAAACAGGAAGTTACTGTAACTCAGACATGCAATGTCCAATCAGCCCCAAACTTCACGTTTGATAAGACTCCTGGCCTGAAGATATATACATGCAGTTATAGTCACAGCGCCACCTGCTGACAACAGGAAGTGACGTTTAATGGTGTTACGGACTCCTAGCAACATAATAAAAAGCGTCAGCAAGTTTTAAATAGGCTAGCATCATGCTAGAATCATGTTAAAACATGCTAGCAACACTTAGCTGAGAGCTAAAGCATGATATTAATACAAAGAAAAATAAGTGTAACTCATTCATACAATGTCCAATCTGACCCAAGCTTAATATGTTTGATAAGAGTCCTGGTCTGAACACAAGCCCATGCCCATATTCAGTTATAGTGATAGTGCCACCTGCTGGCTACAGGAAGTCACATGTTTAATACTGTTGTGGATGCCAAGCAACATTTTAAAAATATCAACAAGTGTTAAATAGGGTAGCAACATGCTAGAAACATGCTATAACATGTTAGCAACATTTAGCTAAGTGCTAAAGCATGCTCTTAATGCAATGAAACAGGAAGTTACTGTAACTCAGGCATGCAATGTCCAATCAGCCCCAAACTTCACATGTTTGATAAGAGTCCTGGCCTGAAGATATATACATGCCCATATTCAGCTATAGTCATAGTGCCACCTGCTGACAACAGGAAGTCACATGTTTAATACTGTTGTGGATGCCAAGCAACATTTTAAAAATATCAACAAGTGTTAAATAGGGTAGCAACATGCTAGAAACATGTTAGCAACATTTAGCTAAGTGCTAAAGCATACTCTTAATGCATTGAAACAGGAAGTTACTGTAACTCAGGCATGCAATGTATAATCAGCCCCAAACTTAATATGTTTGATAAGAGTCCTGGCCTGAATACATTTACATGCCAGTATTTAGTTATAGTCATAACGTCACCAGCTGGCAACTGCAAATTACTTGTTTTACACTAACATAAGCATGCAATGTACAATTTGCACCAAACTTGACATGTTTGCCAATAGTCCTGGGCTGAAGACATCTAAAAGCCAATATTTCGTAATAGCGCCACCTGTTGGCAGCAGGATATGTCATGACTTACACTCAAGCATGCCATGTTCAAGCTTCACCAAACTTCATATGTTTCATGAAAGCACTGGCCTGAACACATCTGCATGCCAATATTCAGTTATAGGCATAGCGCCACCAGCTGGCAGCAGGAAGATTGGCACATATCAATGACTTTGACATATTCCTCCTACATTTACTGTGTTAATAGCATAGTGCCCACCATTCGCCACCGATCGGCGGTGAGCCCGAGTGCGAGGGCCCTACCATCGCTGCTTGCAGCTTTAATTAGGGCCCGAGCACCGATGGTGTGAGGACCCTATTGAATCTGCTCCGTTTATTATTATTATTATTATTATTATTATTATTATTATTATTCTCCAAAGTGAATCGCATTTTAGAGGACCTAAACATTCCCGAAAACTCACAAAACTTTGCACACACATCAAACCTGGCGAAAATTTACGTCTGATTTGGGTTTCAGAAGTGGGTGTGGCAAAATGGCTCGACAGCGCCACCTTTAGACGTTCAGCGGTGTGCGCTTTCAGCTGTGATTCACGTACATGCACGAAAATCGGTACACACATGTAACACACCAATACCTACAAAAAAGCCTCTTGGAGCAAAATCCGGAACCCAACAGGAAGTCGGTTAATATTAATAATCTCAACAAAATTTGTGTCATTTTTGCCATTTTCAGGCGTCGTACTTGAACGAACTCCTCCTAGAGATTTATTCGGATCAATGCCAAATTTGTTGAGTCTAGTCTAAAGCCCTTTGTGACGTTAAATTGTGAGGATCTAGAGTTTTCATCGAAGGGCGTGTCCATGGCGGCCTCGCAAATTTCGATGTTTCGCCATGAAAAAGGAAGTTGCTATAACTCAGGCATACAATGTCCGATCTGTCCCAAACTTCACATGTGTGATAACACTCCTGACCTGATGACATCTACATGCCCATATTCAGTTTTACTCATAGCGCCACCTGCTGGCAACAGGAAGTGTCATGCTGTACTCTGCAACAAACTCCTCCAAGAGATTTAATCAGATCAACACCAAAATCGGTCAGTCTAATAAAAAGGCTTTAGCGATGTTAAATTGCGAAGATCTTGAGTTTTCTTTGAAGGGCGTGTCTGTGGCGGCCTGACAAATTTCGAGGTCTCGCCATGGATATAAAACTTGTTATAACTCAGCCATAAAATGTCCGATTTGCCTCAAACTTCACATGTTCGATAAGAGTCCTGGCCTGAACACATCTGAATGCCAATATTCTATTATAATCACAGCGCCACTTGTTGGCAACAGGAAATGACTTATATCAAACTCCTCCTAGAGATTTAATGATATCAACATTATATTTGGTCAGTCTAATGTAGAGGCCTTAGAGATTTTAAATTGCGAAGATCTTGAGTTTTCGTTAAAGGGCGTGTCTGTGGCGACGTGACAAAGTTTGATGTTTCGCCATGGACATAGAAGTTGTTATAACTCAGCCATAAAATGTCCGATCTGCCTCAAACTTCACAGGTTTGGTAAGAGTCCTGGCCTGAAGACACCTAAAGGCCAATATTCAGATATTATCATAGCGCCACCTGTTGGCAGCAAGATATATCATATCTTTCACTAACTCAAACATACCAAGGTCAATCTGCACCAAACTTCATATGTTTGATGAAAGTGGTGGCCTGAACACATCTACATGCCAATAATCAGTTATAGGCATAGCGCCACCAGCTGGCAGCAGGAAATTTGGCACATTTAAGTGACTTTGACATATTTCTCCTATTTTTACTGTATTAAAAGCATACTACCCACCATTTGCTGTGTTCCTAAAGCCACCGGTCGGCGGTGAGCCCGTGTGCGAGGGCCCGTTCATCGCTGCTTGCAGCTTTAATTATTATTATTCTTCTTCTTCTTCTCCAAAATGAATCGCATTTTAGAGGACCTAAACATTCCCGAAAACTCACAAAACTTTGCACACACATCAAACCTGGCGAAAATTTACGTCTGATTTGGGTTTCAGAAGTGGGTGTGGCAAAATGGCTCGACAGCGCCACCTTTAGACGTTCAGCGGTGTGCGCTTTCAGCTGTGATTCACGTACATGCACGCAAATCGGTACACACATGTAACTCACCAATACCTACAAAAAAGCCTCCTGGGACAAAATCCGAAACCCAACAGGAAGTCGGTTATTATTAATTTTCTTAGCAAAATTTGTGTCATTTTTGCCATTTTCAGGCGTCATACTTGAACGAACTCCTCCTAGAGATTTATTCGGATCAACACCAAATTTGGTGAGTCTAATCTAAAGCCCTTTGTGACATTAAATTGCGAAGATCTAGAGTTTTCATCAGAGGGCGTGTCCGTGGCGGCCTCGCAAATTTCGATGTTTCGCCATGAAAAAGGAAGTTGCTATAACTCAGGCATAAAATGCCCGATCTGCCCCAAACTTCACATGTGTGATAACACTCCTGACCTGAAGACATTTACATGCCCATATTCAGTTTTACTCATAGCGCCACCTGCAGGCACCAGGAAGTGTCATGCTGTACTCTGCAACAAATTCCTCCTGGAGATTTAATCAGATCAACACCAAAATCGGTCAGTCTAATAAAAAGGCTTTAGCGATGTTAAATTGCGAAGATCTTGAGTTTTCGTTGAAGGGCGTGTCCGTGGCGGCCTGGCAAATTTCGTGGTCTCCCCATGGATATAAATCTTGTTATAACTCAGCCATAAAATGTCCGATTTGCCTCAAACTTCACATGTTCGATAAGAGTCCTGGCCTGAACCAATCTGAAGGCCTATATTCTATTATAATCACAGCGCCACCTGTTGGCAACAGGAAATGACTTGTACCAAACTCCTCCTAGAGATTTAATGATATCAACATTATATTTGGTCAGTCTGATCTCGAGGCCTTAGAGATGTTAAATTGTGAAGATCTTGAGTTTTCGTTAAAGGGCGTGTCTGTGGTGGCGTGACAAAGTTTGATGTTTCGCCATGGACATAGAAGTTGTTATAACTCAGCCATAAAATGTCCGATCTGCCTCAAACTTCACAGGTTTGGTAAGAGTCCTGGCCTGAAGACACCTAAAGGCCAATATTCAGATATTATCATAGCGCCACCTGTTGGCAGCAAGATATATCATATCTTTCACTAACTCAAACATACCAAGGTCAATCTGCACCAAACTTCATATGTTTGATGAAAGTGGTGGCCTGAACACATCTACATGCCAATAATCAGTTATAGGCATAGCGCCACCAGCTGGCAGCAGGAAATTTGGCACATTTAAGTGACTTTGACATATTTCTCCTATTTTTACTGTATTAAAAGCATACTACCCACCATTTGCTGTGTTCCTAAAGCCACCGGTCGGCGGTGAGCCCGTGTGCGAGGGCCCGTTCATCGCTGCTTGCAGCTTTAATTCTTCTTCTTCTTCTTCTTCTTCTTCTTCTTCTTCTTCTCCAAAGTGAAAAGTCTTTTTGAGGGCCTAAATATGCCCGAAAACTCACGAAACTTTGCACACGCATCAGACCTGGCGAAAATTTACATCTGATATGGTTTTCAAAAGTGGGTGTGGCAAAATGGCTCGATAGCGCCACCTATAAAATTTCAACGGAGTGCCCCTCGAGCTACGTTTCATGTACATGTACGAAACTCGGTACACATATGTAACACACCAATACCTACAAAAAAGTCTCCTGGTGCAATATCCGAAACCCAACAGGAAGTCCGTTATATTGAATTTCCTGTACGATTTTTGTGCAGTTTTTGCCATTTTCAGGCCTCATACTTTAACGAACTCCTCCTACAGTTTTTATCCGATCATCTTCAAATTTGCTGAGTGTCATCATAAGGCCTTTGCGATGTTAAATTGCGAAGCTTTAGAGTTTTCGTCGAAGGGCGTGTCCGTGGCGGCCGGACAAACTTTGATGTTTCGCCATGAAAAAGGAAGTTGCTATAACTCAGGCACACGATGTCCGATCTGCCTCAAACTTCACATGTTTGATGACAGTCCGGTCCTGAACACACGTCAGTGCCCATATTCAGTTATAGTCATAGCGCCACCTGCTGACAACAGGAAATGACATGTTTAACACTGTTACGGACTCCTAGAAACATATTGAAAAGCGTTAACAAGTCTTAAATAGACTAGCAACATGCTACAAACATGCTAAAACATGCTAGCAACACTTAGCTAAGAGCTAAAGCATGCTATTAATACAAATACAAAAGGAAATTGCTGTAACTCATGTATATAATGTTGAATCTGACCCAAACTTAATATTCAACATGCTACAAAAATAATAAAGCATGCTAGCAACACTTAGCTAATATGCTAAAGCATGCTAATAATACAATGAAACAGGAAGTTACTCTAACTCAGGCATACAATGTCCAATCAGCCCCAAACTTAACATGTTTGATAAGAATCCTGGCCTAAACACACGCCAATGCCCGTATTCAGTTATAGTCATAGCGCCACCAGCTGGTAACAGGAAGCCACATGTTTAATACTGTTGTGGATGCCTAGCAACATTTTAAAAAAATCAACAACTGTTAAACAGGGTAGCAACATGCTAGAAACATGCTATAACATGTTAGCAACATTTAGCTAAGTGCTAAAGCATACTCTTAATGCAATGAAACAGGAAGTTACTCTAACTCAGGCATGCAATGTCCAATCAGCCCCAAACTTCACATGTTTGATAACAGTCCTGGCCTGAAGATATCTACATGCCAATATTCAGTTATAGTTATAGCGCCACCTACTGTCAACAGGAAGTGACATGTTTAACACTGTGACACACTATTAGCAACACACTAAAAAAGCCATTGAGTGCTAAACTAGTTTAAAACGTACTCAAACATGCTAGCAACACTTACTTAGTGCTAAAGCATGTTGTTAAAGACATAAAACAGGAAGTTACTGTAACTCAGACATGCAATGTCCAATCAGCCCCAAACTTCACGTTTGATAAGAGTCCTGGCCTGAAGATATATACATGCCCATATTCAGTTATAGTCACAGCACCACCTGCTGACAACAGGAAGTGACGTTTAATGGTGTTACGGACTCCTAGCAACATAATAAAAAGCGTCAGCAAGTTTTAAATAGGCTAGCATCATGCTAGAATCATGTTAAAACATGCTAGCAACACTTAGCTGAGAGCTAAAGCATGATATTAATACAAAGAAAAATAAGTGTAACTCATGCATACAATGTCCAATCTGACCCAAGCTTAATATGTTTGATAAGAGTCCTGGTCTGAACACAAGCCCATGCCCATATTCAGTTATAGTGATAGTGCCACCTGCTGGCAACAGGAAGTCACATGTTTAATACTGTTGTGGATGCCAAGCAACATTTAAAAATATCAACAAGTGTTAAATAGGGTAGCAACATGCTAGAAACATGTTAGCAACATTTAGCTAAGTGCTAAAGCATACTCTTAATGCAATGAAACAGGAAGTTACTGTAACTCAGGCATGCAATGTCCAATCAGCCCCAAACTTAATATGTTTGATAAGAGTCTTGGCCTGAATACATTTACATGCCAATATTCAGTTATAGTCATAGCGCCACCAGCTGGCAACTGCAAATTACTTGTTTTACACTAACTTAAGCATGCAATGTACAATTTGCACCAAACTTGACATGTTTGCCAATAGTCCTGGCCTGAAGACATCTAAAAGCCAATATTTTGTAATAGCGCCACCTGTTGGCAGCAGGATATGTCATGACTTACACTCAAGCATGCCATGTTCAAGCTTCACCAAACTTCATATGTTTGATAAATGCACTGGCCTGAACACATCTGCATGCCAATATTCAGTTATAGGCATAGCGCCACCAGCTGGCAGAAGGAAGATTGGCACATATCAATGACTTTGACATATTCCTCCTACATTTTCTGTGTTAATAGCATAGTGCCCACCATTCGCCACCGATCGGCGGTGAGCCCGAGTGCTAGGGCCCTACCATCGCTGCTTGCAGCTTTAATTAGGGCCCGAGCACTACAGTGCGAGGACCCTATTGGAATTGCTCCGTTTATTCTTCTTCTTCTTCTTCTTCTTCTTCTCCAAAATGAAAAGTCTTTTTGAGGGCCTAAACATGCCCGAAAACTCACGAAACTTTGCACACGCATCAGACCTGGCGAAAATTTACATCTGATATGGTTTTCAAAAGTGGGTGTGGCAAAATGGCTCGATAGCGCCACCTATAAAATTTCAACGGAGTGCCCCTCGAGCTACGTTTCACGTACATGTACGAAACTCGGTACACATATGTAACACACGAAAACCTACAAAAAAGTCTCTTGGTGCAACATCCGAAACCCAACAGGAAGTCCGTTATATTGAATTTCCTGTACGATTTTTGTGCAGTTTTTGCCATTTTCAGGCCTCATACTTTAACGAACTCCTCCTACAGTTTTTATCCGATCATCTTCAAATTTGCTGAGTGTCATCATAAGGCCTTTGCGATGTTAAATTGCGAAGCTTTAGAGTTTTCGTCGAAGGGCGTGTCCGTGGCGGCCGGACAAACTTTGATGTTTCGCCATGAAAAAGGAAGTTGCTATAACTCAGGCATACGATGTCTGATCTGGCTCAAACTTCACATGTTTGATGACAGTCCGGTCCTGAACACACGTCAGTGCCCATATTCAGTTATAGTCATAGCGCCACCTGCTGACAACAGGAAATGACATGTTTAACACTGTTACGGACTCCTAGAAACATATTGAAAAGCGTTAACAAGTCTTAAATAGGCTAGCAACATGCTACAAACATGCTAAAACATGCTAGCAACACTTAGCTAAGAGCTAAAGCATGCTATTAATACAAATACAAAAGGAAATTGCTGTTTCTCATGTATATAATGTTGAATCTGACCCAAACTTAATATTCAACATGCTACAAAAATAATAAAGCATGCTAGCAACACTTAGCTAATATGCTAAAGCATGCTAATAATACAATGAAACAGGAAGTTACTCTAACTCAGGCATACAATGTCCAATCAGCCCCAAACTTAACATGTTTGATAAGAATCCTGGCCTAAACACACGCCCATGCCCGTATTCAGTTATAGTCATAGCGCCACCAGCTGGTAACAGGAAGCCACATGTTTAATACTGTTGTGGATGCCTAGCAACATTTTAAAAAAAATTCAACAACTGTTAAACAGGGCAGCAACATGCTAGAAACATGCTATAACATGTTAGCAACATTTAGCTAAGTGCTAAAGCATACTCTTAATGCAATGAAACAGGAAGTTACTGTAACTCAGGCATGCAATGTCCAATCAGCCCCAAACTTCACATGTTTGATAACAGTCCTGGCCTGAAGATATCTACATGCCAATAATCAGTTATAGTTATAGCGCCACCTACTGTCAACAGGAAGTGACATGTTTAACACTGTGACACATTATTAGCAACACACTAAAAAAGCCATTGAGTGCTAAACTAGTTTAAAACGTACTCAAACATGCTAGCAACACTTACTTAGTGCTAAAGCATGTTGTTAAAGACATAAAACAGGAAGTTACTGTAACTCAGACATGCAATGTCCAATCAGCCCCAAACTTCACGTTTGATAAGAGTCCTGGCCTGAAGATATATACATGCCCATATTCAGTTATAGTCACAGCGCCACCTGCTGACAACAGGAAGTGACGTTTAATGGTGTTACGGACTCCTAGCAACATAATAAAAAGCGTCAGCAAGTTTTAAATAGGCTAGCATCATGCTAGAATCATGTTAAAACATGCTAGCAACACTTAGCTGAGAGCTAAAGCATGATATTAATACAAAGAAAAATAAGTGTAACTCATGCATACAATGTCCAATCTGACCCAAGCTTAACATGTTTGATAAGAGTCCTGGTCTGAACACAAGCCCATGCCCATATTCAGTTATAGTGATAGTGCCACCTGCTGGCAACAGGAAGTCACATGTTTAATACTGTTGTGGATGCCCAGCAACATTTTAAAAATATCAACAAGTGTTAAATAGGGTAGCAACATGCTAGAAACATGTTAGCAACATTTAGCTAAGTGCTAAAGCATACTCTTAATGCAATGAAACGTCTCAGGTTACGTAGGTAACCCTAGTTCCCTGAGGACAGGGAACGAGACGCTGCGTCCTGGTGGACACTATGGGAACTGCCTTCAGCATGACCGGTTCTGAAACAAATGTATGAAACAACGACAGTGAACTTGACACTGGCCGGCGCCAGCCTATGACATCATCATCAGGCGCCTGCTAGTATAAAAGCAGGTGCCTGAGAGCACATTACCATCTTTTTGTCTGACGGAGGTATGTGCAGGGCCCGAGGCATGGCCACGAGACGCAGCGTCTCGTTCCCTGTCCTCAGGGAACTAGGGTTACCTACGTAACCTGAGACGTTCCCTTCCGGAGGGAACTCTACGCTGCGTCCTGGTGGACACTATGGGAACGTTTATACCAACACCGCCATGCCGAGGGATAGGTGATCAAACTGACTGAATGAGGAGTCAGGAAGGAAATCACCCCTGCATCAGCGAGAGTCGCTGGGGCCCAGTGACCTGCCACGGCTAGCCCGGCTACCTGTGCACGCAACTCTCAAGCGTGGAGGCCTAGAGGAAGCCTACTACACTTAGCTCTCTAAGTGAAGGAGCTCATAAACGCCCTGACCATAAGGGGCGGAGTTTTAGGGAATGGAGGTCTCGGCAGGGCGGACGCCTGCTCTAGAGACCTGACAACATTCAGTGCTACAGGTATAGGTGGGGAAGCGGAGCTTCTGGAGAATGGAGGCTTCATAAAAGACTCTCTAAAAGAGAGGAAGCCTGACAACATTCAATCCACTAGCTCTTAGGAGTGGAGGTCTCAAAATAACCCTCCAGTGAGGGGAGACCTGGCTACACTCACGCTTGAAAGTACTGAAAGCGGAGCTTCTGGAGAATGGAGGCTTCATAAAAGACTCTCTGAAAGAGAGGAAACCTGACAACATTCCATCCACTAGCTCTTTAGGAGTGGAGGTCTCAAAATAACCCTCCAGTGAGGGGAGACCTGGCTACACTCACGCCTAGAAGTACTGGAGGCGGAGCCTCTGGAGAACGGAGGCTTCACAGAAGACTCTCTAAAAAGAGAGGAAACCTGACAACGTTCAGTCCACCAGCTCTTAGGAGTGGAGGTCTCACTAGCCCTTCAGTGAGGGGAGACCTGGCTACACTCACGCCCGGAGGAAAAAGCCTATACTCGACACTGGGGGTATTCAGTGAGGCTGCATAGCCTATGCAACCCGAACTACCCGAGTGGAGCTTCTGCTCAGAGGGAATCTACAGAGTGGAGGTCTCATGACCTAACTACACTTAACACTGACGACGGCCTGTGAGGCTGAATAGCCTGTGCAGCAGGCCTGTCTAAGTGGAGATTTCCCGAGGAGTGGAGGCTTCGCCGAAAGGAAGCCTGGCAACACTCTGTGAGTGAGGCTGGCAATGTTCTGCGAGCAGCAGAAGGACTCTAAGAGTGGAGGTCCCAAGACCTACTGCACTTCAACACTGCAGGCGTTCATCGAAGCTGAACAGCCTAAACGACAGTACTGCCTGAGTGGAGTCTGGAGAGTGGAGGCTTTCTAAAGAGGGAGCCTTACACACCTCCGTGCTTAGCAAGGAAGAACTCTGAGAGTGGAGGTCTCATGACCTAACTACACTCTAGCCTTGAAGGTCATCCGCGAGGCTGACTAGCCTGTGCAACAGAAATACCTTCATTTTGGAGCTCTCCTGGAGAGTGAGGCCTGAGGAGGCCAGACACTCGATCCTGCTAGCAGCGCTATCTGTGGTTTTGAGTAGGTGTCCTGAGCATAGCGAGGATCACCAGATTTGCAGTCTCTAGGCGATAGCGGAGCCTGAAAGCGGAGCTTCTGGAGAGGGGAGGCTTCAGCAGAAAGACTCTCTAAGCGAGAGGAGGCCTACAACGCTCTCCCTAGGAAACTCTACAGAGTGGAGGCCTCAGGTAAAACCCTCTAGGCGAGTGGAGGCCTGACTACACTCGACGCTCAAGAAAGGCAGATACTCACAGTCAGAGCCAATAATGAAAAATTCTCATTTATCATCTAGCTCTGTGTAGTGGAGGCTCCGAGACTACATCTCCAAGGAGAGAAGCCTACAACACTAGTTTTTGGTGAGTGGAAGACTGCACTCCCCCAAAAAATAGTCAGCGAGGCACTCATGGGCCTGCCAGCTGCTATAACTGTGAGAGTGAAGGTCTCAGTACTGTTGGCTGTGACAGAGGGAGACCTATTACACTGTGCTATCGAAGGAGTTGTAAAACTTAAGGGTTTTGGAACCAACTCGAAGAACGGGCACGGAGGATTACCTGCGTGGTCCGTAGGAGAAAGGAACCTGCCTTTACGGGAGGAACCTTACCATAAGTATGGATTTTAGTTAAGTGCCTGAATTAGTGCACTCACCACTCGCGTGGATTTCAGAGAGTGCTCAAAGACTTTGCGTGAGCAAACACCACAAACGTGGATTTAAGAAGGTGCTCTAAGCGTTTCGCGAGAAGACACCTGTATTAACCCGGGTGATAGCAGAACCCGGAAGCGGAGCTTTCAGTGAGGGAGGCTTGAACATAACAAGCCTGACGACGCTCAACTGAGGAAGCTCTATCGAGTGGAGGCCTTGGAATACACGCCCTCTCATAGAAGGGAGGCCTACTTTGTCTTACACTCAACGCTTGTAGTGACAGGTCCACGGAAAGAGTTCACAAGCTGCCTTAACCTTGTGTTCTCCCGGCCTGTATTTCTGGGAAGTGGAGGCTTAACAGAAACACCTCATGTAGAGGGAGCCTAGCAACACTCGACCCAGTAGAAAGCTCTCATGAATGGAGGTCTAAAAATGACCTGCCACATTCAGCGCTAAGAAGTATTATCTTATGTCTCTCTTCACAGAGGACTTCGCAGAGAGGAGGCCTCCTAGGCCTGCTACACTCAATTCTACTTCAAAGCGGGGCTTTTTAAAGAGAGCGGAGGCTCTAGTAAAACACCTCTCTCTCAGAGAGGGAGCCTTGACAACGCTCTATTCACCCTAGCACACAAACTCCCAAGAGTGGAGGTCTCACATATGTGTATATGAAAATACACAGGGAAGGTACCTGACCACACTCATGCAAAAAGAGTATTACTCTTAGCAGGGTTTGAGTGAGCGGAGGCTTCGGCAGAGCGATACTCCGCCTGAAGCAGCTTGACAACGCTCAAGAGGGTTATTCTCGTATGTATATGTATGTTGGATCATGTCTATACCAAGCTCACTCTAGCGGAGGTTTCAAAACCTGACAACGCTTAACCCACGAGGGGGTTTCTACGAGTGGAGGTCTCTACACACTGTTTTCTTTTATAGAACGAGGGGAGACCTGGCTACACTCGGCACTTGGTGGCAGTAGAACTCAAGAGGAGCTCGAAACTGCAATAGTAATCACCCAAGCGGAGCTGGTAGACAAAGGAAAACATACACATACACGCTTGAATATTTTATTAAAGTGTCTTTACTGTTCACATACCGGGCCAACAGACGGAGCCTCAGTCTCATCGTTGGCCCAGCCCTGGAGTCAAGGGGAAAAGGGAGGGGCAGGTAGCCCCACACTGGCCTCGTCTCTGGCCCTTGGGCCAGGACGGGCCTGGTTTCCCCCCGGTGTTTAGGTGGAGGCGTGGACCGGCAAGGGATGCAAACCCCCGGGGCTCGGTCCAGATCTTTTAGCAGATCAGCCTGGTGCGCCTCTGCAACACTGCCATCGTGTGCAGAGGAGCACCGGCCACTGCCGCATATGCTTTGGAGCCTTCAGGGTCGATGTCCCTCGCTCTGAGAGATAGTTCGCAGCCGTCAGCGAGAGACATCGTCACATATCCGCGCCCGTGCATTCCCTCGACATCAGCATGATTCACATGCCGATGCCTGTGAATGCGGGCTGAATATGGCCTGTCCCATTCCCTCTCGATCTCTTAAGCAGATCAGGAAGGAATGGGAGGCTCACAGGAGTTGGCTTTGTCATGGCCCGGAAGAAGCCGCTCGTCTAGTCTGCCGAGAGCGGCCTCTTCCCTCGCGGGCTTCCACTGTAGATACAAGCGGGCAGCCGCGCGGTCCATAACAGACATCAACTCTTCATATGCGGGGCAGAGAGGCTGCATGGGCTCAAACGAGCTCATATTTGTTCCATTTCAACCTCCTGCTCGCCCTGGCTTGAAGCCAAAAGAGCACTCGCTGCAGAACCGGAGGATGTGAGAGACAACACATCATCCGCTAGCAGCGCATTCTCGTCTCCGGCTGACGTGCGCGAGCGATTGAACGCTCTCTCAAACTCGTCAGCCAGCTCCACCCGTGAGCCCCGCAATCTCGGCCGCCGAGCAGCCTCAGCTGTGGCGGGACCGGAGCAGCGTGGGGCAGATGGATGGCCGATTCCCTCGAGAAAAGGGCCAGACGAGAATGGAGTTTCTTCAAAGTGAAACTCTCACAATGAACGCGCTCCGCTCTTCTAGAGCCGAGCGCGCGTGCTCTTACACCTAAACACACCAAACAAAAGGTTGTGTGCGTCATCAAGTGTCAGATTTCTCTGACACGGATCCGCACACTTCCTACAGTTTTCTTTCTCTAGGCATCGCTGTACTCACTCGTTTAGAACAGAGGACTCTGAAGACAAAAAGATGGTAATGTGCTCTCAGGCACCTGCTTTTATACTAGCAGGCGCCTGATGATGATGTCATAGGCTGGCGCCGGCCAGTGTCAAGTTCACTGTCGTTGTTTCATACATTTGTTTCAGAACCGGTCATGCTGAAGGCAGTTCCCATAGTGTCCACCAGGACGCAGCGTAGAGTTCCCTCCGGAAGGGAACAGGAAGTTACTGTAACTCAGGCATGCAATGTCCAATCAGCCCCAAACTTAATATGTTTGATAAGAGTCTTGGCCTGAATACATTTACATGCCAATATTTAGTTATAGTCATAGCGCCACCAGCTGGCAACAGCAAATTACTTGTTTTACACTAACTTAAGCATGCAATGTACAATTTGCACCAAACTTGACATGTTTGCCAATAGTCCTGGCCTGAAGACATCTAAAAGCCAATATTTTGTAATAGCGCCACCTGTTGGCAGCAGGATATGTCATGACTTACACTCAAGCATGCCATGTTCAAGCTTCACCAAACTTCATATGTTTGATAAAAGCACTGGCCTGAACACATCTGCATGCCAATATTCAGTTATAGGCATAGCGCCACCAGCTGGCAGCAGGAAGATTGGCACATATCAATGACTTTGACATATTCCTCCTACATTTACTGTGTTAATAGCATAGTGCCCACCATTCGCCACCGATCGGCGGTGAGCCCGAGTGCGAGGGCCCTACCATCGCTGCTTGCAGCTTTAATTATTCTTCTTCTTCTTCTTCTTCTCCAAAATGAAAAGTCTTTTTGAGGACCTAAACATGCCCGAAAACTCACGAAACTTTGCACACGCATCAGACCTGGCGAAAATTTACATCTGATATGGTTTTCAAAAGTGGGTGTGGCAAAATGGCTCGATAGCGCCACCTATAAAATTTCAACGGAGTGCCCCTCGAGCTACGTTTCACGTACATGTACGAAACTCGGTACACATATGTAACACACCAATACCTACAAAAAAGTCTCCTGGTGCAACATCCGAACAGGAAGTGACATGTTTAACACTGTGACACACTATTAGCAACACACTAAAAAAGCCATTGAGTGCTAAACTAGTTTAAAACGTACTCAAACATGATAGCAACACTTACTTAGTGCTAAAGCATGTTGTTAAAGACATAAAACAGGAAGTTACTGTAACTCAGACATGCAATGTCCAATCAGCCCCAAACTTCACGTTTGATAAGAGTCCTGGCCTGAAGATATATACATGCCCATATTCAGTTATAGTCACAGAGCCACCTGCTGACAACAGGAAGTGACGTTTAATGGTGTTACAGACTCCTAGCAACATAATAAAAAGCGTCAGCAAGTTTTAAATAGGCTAGCATCATGCTAGAATCATGTTAAAACATGCTAGCAACACTTAGCTGAGAGTTAAAGCATGATATTAATACAAAGAAAAATAAGTGTAACTCATGCATACAATGTCCAATCTGACCCAAGCTTAATATGTTTGATAAGAGTCCTGGTCTGAACACAAGCCCATGCCCATATTCAGTTATAGTCATAGTGCCACCTGCTGGCAACAGGAAGTCACATGTTTAATACTGTTGTGGATGCCCAGCAACATTTTAAAAATATCAACAAGTGTTAAATAGGGTAGCAACATGCTATAACATGTTAGCAACATTTAGCTAAGTGCTAAAGCATACTCTTAATGCAATGAAACAGGAAGTTACTGTAACTCAGGCATGCAATGTCCAATCAGCCCCAAACTTCACATGTTTGATAACAGTCCTGGCCTGAAGATATCTATATGCCAATATTCAGTTATAGTTATAGCGCCACCTACTGTCAACAGGAAGTGACATGTTTAACACTGTGACACACTATTAGCAACACATTAAAAAGGCCATTGAGTGCTAAACTAGTTTAAAACGTACTCAAACATGCTAGCAACACTTACTTAGTGCTAAAGCATGTTGTTAAAGACATAAAACAGGAAGTTACTGTAACTCAGATATGCAATGTCCAATCAGCCCCAAACTTCACGTTTGATAAGAGTCCTGGCCTGAAGATATATACATGCCCATATTCAGTTATAGTCACAGTGCCACCTGCTGACAACAGGAAGTGACGTTTAATGGTGTTACGGACTTCTAGCAACATAATAAAAAGCATCAGCAAGTTTTAAATAGGCTAGCATCATGCTAGAATCATGTTAAAACATGCTAGCAACACTTAGCTGAGAGCTAAAGCATGATATTAATACAAAGAAAAATAAGTGTAACTCATGCATACAATGTCCAATCTGACCCAAGCTTAATATGTTTGATAAGAGTCCTGGTCTGAACACAAGCCCATGCCCATATTCAGTTATAGTCATAGTGCCACCTGCTGGCAACAGGAAGTCACATGTTTAATACTGTTGTGGATGCCAAGCAACATTTTAAAAATATCAACAAGTGTTAAATAGGGTAGCAACATGCTAGAAACATGTTAGCAACATTTAGCTAAGTGCTAAAGTATACTCTTAATGCAATGAAACTGGAAGTTACTGTAACTCAGGCATGCAATGTCCAATCAGCCCCAAACTTAATATGTTTGATAAGAGTCTTGGCCTGAATACATTTACATGCCAATATTTAGTTATAGTCATAGCGCCACCAGCTGGCAACAGCAAATTACTTATTTTACACTAACTTAAGCATGCAATGTACAATTTGCACCAAACTTGACATGTTTGCCAATAGTCCTGGCCTGAAGACATCTAAAAGCCAATATTTTGTAGTAGCGCCACCTGTTGGCAGCAGGATATGTCATGACTTACACTCAAGCATGCCATGTTCAAGCTTCACCAAACTTCATATGTTTGATAAAAGCACTGGCCTGAACACATCTGCATGCCAATATTCAGTTTTAGGCATAGCGCCACCAGCTGGCAGAAGGAAGATTGGCACATATCAATGACTTTGACATATTCCTTCTACATTTTCTGTGTTAATAGCATAGTGCCCACCATTCGCCACCGATCGGCGGTGAGCCCGAGTGCGAGGGCCCTACCATCACTGCTTGCAGCTTTAATTAGGGCCCGAGCACTACAGTGCGAGGACCCTATTGGAATTGCTCCGTTTATTAGGGCCCGAGCACTACAGTGCGAGGACCCTATTGGAATTGCTCCGTTTATTCTTCTTCTTCTTCTTCTTCTTCTTCTTCTTCTTCTTCTTCTTCTTCTTCTTCTTCTTCTTCTTCTTCTCCAAAATGAAAAGTCTTTTTGAGGGCCTAAACATGCCCGAAAACTCACGAAACTTTGCACACGCATCAGACCTGGCGAAAATGTACATCTGATATGGTTTTCAAAAGTGGGTATGGCAAAATGGCTCGATAGCGCCACCTATAAAATTTCAACGGAGTGCCCCTCGAGCTAGGTTTCACGTACATGTACGAAACTCGGTACACATATGTAACACACCATTACCTAAAAAAAAGTCTCCTGGTGCAACATCCGAAACCCAACAGGAAGTCTGTTATATTGAATTTCCTGTACGATTTTTGTGCAGTTTTTGCCATTTTCAGGCCTCATACTTTAACGAACTCCTCCTACAGTTTTTATCCGATCATCTTCAAATTTGCTGAGTGTCATCATAAGGCCTTTGCGATGTTAAATTGCGAAGCTTTAGAGTTTTCGTCAAAGGGCGTGTCCGTGGCGGCCGGACAAACTTTGATGTTTCGCCATGAAAAAGGAAGTTGCTATAACTCAGGCATACGATGTCCGATCTGCCTCAAACTTCACATGTTTGATGACAGTCCGGTCCTGAACACACGTCAGTGCCCATATTCAGTTATAGTCATAGCGCCACCTGCTGACAACAGGAAATGACATGTTTAACACTGTTACGGACTCCTAGAAACATATTGAAAAGCGTTAACAAGTCTTAAATAGGCTAGCAACATGCTACAAACATGCTAAAACATGCTAGCAACACTTAGCCAAGAGCTAAAGCATGCTATTAATACAAATACAAAAGGAAATTGCTGAAACTCATGTATATAATGTTGAATCTGACCCAAACTTAATATTCAACATGCTACAAAAATAATAAAGCATGCTAGCAACACTTAGCTAATATGTTAAAGCATGCTAATAATACAATGAAACAGGAAGTTACTCTAACTCAGGCATACAATGTCCAATCAGCCCCAAACTTAACATGTTTGATAAGAATCCTGGCCTAAACACACGCCAATGCCCGTATTCAGTTATAGTCATAGCGCCACCAGCTGGTAACAGGAAGCCACATGTTTAATACTGTTGTGGATGCCTAGCAACATTTTAAAAAAATTCAACAACTGTTAAACAGGGTAGCAACATGCTAGAAACATGCTTTAACATGTTAGCAACATTTAGCTAAGTGCTAAAGCATACTCTTAATGCAATGAAACAGGAAGTTACTCTAACTCAGGCATGCAATGTCCAATCAGCCCCAAACTTCACGTTTGATAACAGTCCTGACCTGAAGATATCTACATGCCAATATTCAGTTATAGTCATAGCGCCACCTACTGTCAACAGGAAGTGACATGTTTAACACTGTGACACATTATTAGCAACACACTAAAAAAGCCATTGAGTGCTAAACTAGTTTAAAACGTACCCAAACATGCTAGCAGCACTTACTTAGTGCTAAAGCATGTTGTTAAAGACATAAAACAGGAAGTTACTGTAACTCAGGCATGCAATGTCCAATCAGCCCCAAACTTCACATGTTTGATAAGACTTCTGGCCTGAAGATATATACATGCCCATATTCAGTTATAATCACAGCACCACCTGCTGACAACAGGAAGTGACATTTAATGGTATTACGGACTCCTAGCAACATATTAAAAAGCGTTAGCAAGTTTTAAATAGGCTAGCATCATGCTAGAATCATGTTAAAACATGCTAGCAACACTTAGCTAAGAGCTAAAGCATGATATTAATACAAAGAAAAATAAGTGTAACTCATGCATACAATGTCCAATCTGACCCAAGCTTAATATGTTTGATAAGAGTCCTGGTCTGAACACAAGCCCATGCCTATATTCAGTTATAGTCATAGTGCCACCTGCTGGCAACAGAAAGTCACATGTTTAATACAGATGTGGATGCCCAGCAACATTTTAAAAATATCAACAAGTGTTAAATAGGGTAGCAACATGCTAGAAACATGTTAGCAACATTTAGCTAAGTGCTAAAGCATACTCTTAATGCAATGAAACAGGAAGTTACTGTAACTCAGGCATGCAATGTCCAATCAGCCCCAAACTTAATATGTTTGATAAGAGTCCTGGCCTGAATACATTTACATGCCAATATTTAGTTATAGTCATAGCGCCACCAGCTGGCAACAGCAAATTACTTGTTTTACACTAACTTAAGAATGCAATGTACAATTTGCACCAAACTTGACATGATTGCCAACAGTCCTGGCCTGAAGACATCTAAAAGCCAATATTTCGTAATAGCGCCACCTGTTGGTAGCAGGATATGTCATGACTTACACTCAAGCATGCCATGTTCAATCTTCACCAAACTTCATATGTTTGATAAAAGCGCCGGCCTGAACACATCTGCATGCCAATATTCAGTTATAGGCATAGCGCCACTAGCTGGCAGAAGGAAGATTGGCACATATCAATGACTTTGACATATTCCTCCTACATTTTCTGTGTTAATAGCATAGTGCCCACCATTCGCCACTGATCGGCGGTGAGCCCGAGTGCGAGGGCCCTACCATCGCTGCTTGCAGCTTTAATTAGGGCCCGAGCACTACAGTGCGAGGACCCTATTGGAATTGCTCCGTTTATTCTTCTTCTTCTTCTTCTTCTTCTTCTCCAAAATGAAAAGTCTTTTTGAGGGCCTAAACATGCCCGAAAACTCACGAAACTTTGCACACGCATCAGACCTGGCGAAAATTTACATCTGATATGGTTTTCAAAAGTGGGTGTGGCAAAATGGCTCGATAGCGCCACCTATAAAATTTCAACGGAGTGCCCCTCGAGCTACGTTTCACGTACATTTACGAAACTCGGTACACATATGTAACTCACCAATACCTACAAAAAAGTCTCCTGGTGCAACATCCGAAACCCAACAGGAAGTCCGTTATATTGAATTTCCTGTACGATTTTTGTGCAGTTTTTGCCATTTTCAGGCCTCATACTTTAACGAACTCCTCCTACAGTTTTAATCCGATCATTTTCAAATTTGCTGAGTGTCATCATAAGGCCTTTGCGATGTTAAATTGCGAAGCTTTAGAGTTTTCGTCGAAGGGCGTGTCCGTGGCGGCCGGACAAACTTTGATGTTTCGCCATGAAAAAGGAAGTTGCTATAACTCAGGCATACGATGTCCGATCTGCCTCAAACTTCACATGTTTGATGACAGTCCGGTCCTGAACACACGTCAGTGCCCATATTCAGTTATAGTCATAGCGCCACCTGCTGACAACAGGAAATGACATGTTTAACACTGTTACGGACTCCTAGAAACATATTGAAAAGCGTTAACAAGTCTTAAATAGGCTAGCAACATGCTACAAACATGCTAAAACATGCTAGCAACACTTAGCTAAGAGCTAAAGCATGCTATTAATACAAATACAAAAGGAAATTGCTGTAACTCATGTATATACTGTTGAATCTGACCCAAACTTAATATTCAACATGCTACAAAAATAATAAAGCATGCTAGCAACACTTAGCTAATATGCTAAAGCATGCTAATAATACAATGAAACAGGAAGTTACTCTAACTCAGGCATACAATGTCCAATCAGCCCCAAACTTAACATGTTTGATAAGAATCCTGGCCTAAACACACGCCCATGCCCGTATTCAGCTATAGTCATAGCGCCACCAGCTGGTAACAGGAAGCCACATGTTTAATACTGTTGTGGATGCCTAGCAACATTTTAAAAAAATTCAACAACTGTTAAACAGGGTAGCAACATGCTAGAAACATGCTATAACATGTTAGCAACATTTAGCTAAGTGCTAAAGCATACTCTTAATGCAATGAAACAGGAAGTTACTGTAACTCAGGCATGCAATGTCCAATCAGCCCCAAACTTCACATGTTTGATAACAGTCCTGGCCTGAAGATATCTACATGCCAATATTCAGTTATAGTTATAGCACCACCTACTGTCAACAGGAAGTGACATGTTTAACAATGTGACACACTATTAGCAACACACCAAAAAAGCCATTGAGTGCTAAACTAGTTTAAAACATACTCAAACATGCTAGCAACACTTACTTAGTGCTAAAGCATGTTGTTAAAGACATAAAACAGGAAGTTACTGTAACTCAGACATGCAATGCCCAATCAGCCCCAAACTTCACGTTTGATAAGACTCATGGCCTGAAGATATATACATGCCCATATTCAGTTATAGTCACAGCGCCACCTGCTGACAACAGGAAGTGACGTTTAATGGTGTTACGGACTCCGAGCAACATAATAAAAAGCGTCAGCAAGTTTTAAATAGGCTAGCATCATGCTAGAATCATGTTAAAACATGCTAGCAACACTTAGCTGAGAGCTAAAGCATGATATTAATACAAAGAAAAATAAGTGTAACTCATGCATACAATGTCCAATCTGACCCAAGCTTAATATGTTTGATAAGAGTCCTGGTCTGAACACAAGCCCTTGCCCATATTCAGTTATAGTCATAGTGCCACCTGCTGGCAAAATGAAGTCACATGTTTAATACTGTTGTGGATGCCCAGCAACATTTTAAAAATATCAACAAGTGTTAAATAGGGTAGAAACATGCTAGAAACATGTTAGCAACATTTAGCTAAGTGCTAAAGCATACTCTTAATGCAATGAAACAGGAAGTTACTGTAACTCAGGCGTGCAATGTCCAATCAGCCCCAAACTTAATATGTTTGATAAGAGTCTTGGCCTGAATACATTTACATGCCAATATTTAGTTATAGTCATAGCGCCACCAGCTGGCAACAGCAAATTACTTGTTTTACACTAACTTAAGCATGCAATGTACAATTTGCACCAAACTTGACATGTTTGCCAATAGTCCTGGCCTGAAGACATCTAAAACCCAATATTTTGTAATAGCGCCACCTGTTGGCAGCAGGATATGTCATGACTTACACTCAAGCATGCCATGTTCAAGCTTCACCAAACTTCATATGTTTGATAAAAGCACTGGCCTGAACACATCTGCATGCCAATATTCAGTTATAGGCATAGCGCCACCAGCTGGCAGAAGGAAGATTGGCACATATCAATGACTTTGACATATTCCTCCTACATTTTCTGTGTTAATAGCATAGTGCCCACCATTCGCCACCGATCGGCGGTGAGCCCGAGTGCGAGGGCCCTACCATCGCTGCTTGCAGCTTTAATTCTTCTTCTTCTTCTTCTTCTCCAAAATGAAAAGTCTTTTTGAGGGCCTAAACAAGCCCCGAAAACTCACGAAACTTTGCACACGCATCAGACCTGGCGAAAATTTACATCTGATATGGTTTTCAAAAGTGGGTGTGGCAAAATGGCTCGATAGCGCCACCTATAAAATTTCAACAGAGTGCGCCTCGAGCTACGTTTCACGTACATGTACGAAACTCGGTACACATATGTAACACACCAATACCTACAAAAAAGTCTCCTGGTGCAACATCCGAAACCCAACAGGAAGTCCGTTATATTGAATTTCCTGTACGATTTTTGTGCAGTTTTTGCCATTTTCAGGCCTCGTACTTTAACGAACTCCTCCTACAGTTTTTATCCGATCATCTTCAAATTTGCTGAGTGTCATCATAAGGCCTTTGCAATGTTAAATTGCGAAGCTTTAGAGTTTTCGTCGATGGGCGTGTCCGTGGCGGCCTGACAAACTTTGATGTTTCTCCATGAAAAAGGAAGTTGCTATAACTCAGGCATACAATGTCCGATCTGCCTCAAACTTCACATGTTTGATGACAGTCCGGTCCTGAACACATGTCAGTGCCCAAATTCAGTTATAGTCATAGCGCCACCTGCTGACAACAGGAAATGACATGTTTAACACTGTTACGGACTCTTAGCAACATATTGAAAAGCGTTAACAAGTCGTAAATAGCCTAGCAACATGCTACAAACATGCTAAAACATGCTAGCAACACTTAGCTAAGAGCTAAAGCATGCTATTAATACAAATACAAAAGGAAATTGCTGTAACTCATGTAAATACTGTTGAATCTGACCCAAACTTAATATTCAACATGCTACAAAAATAATAAAGCATGCTAGCAACACTTAGCTAATATGCTAAAGCATGCTAATAATACAATAAAACAGGAAGTTACTCTAACTCAGGCATACCATGTCCAATCAGCCCCAAACTTAACATGTTTGATAAGAATCCTGGCCTAAACACACGCCCATGCCTGTATTCAGTTATAGTCATAGCGCCACCAGCTGGTAACAGGAAGCCATATGTTTAATACTGTTGTGGATGACTAGCAACATTTAAAAAAAAATTCAACAACTGTTAAAAAGGGTAGAAACATGCTAGAAACATGCTATTACATGTTAGCAACATTTAGCTAAGTGCTAAAGCATGCTCTTAATGCAATGAAACAGGAAGTTACTGTAACTCAGGCATGCAATGTCCAATCAGCCCCAAACTTCACATGTTTGATAACAATCGTGACATGAAAATGTCTACATGCCAATATTCAGTTATAGTTATAGCGCCACCTACTGTCAACAGGAAGTGACATGTTTAACACTGTGACACACTATTAGCAACACACTAAAAAAGCCATTGAGTGCTAAACTAGTTCAAAACGTACTCAAACATGCTAGCAACACTTACTTAGTGCTAAAGCATGTTGTTAAAGACATAAAACAGGAAGTTACTGTAACTCAGGCATGCAATGTCCAATCAGCCCCAAACTTCACATGTTTGATAAGACTCCTGGCCTGAAGATATATACATGCCCATATTCAGTTATAGTCACAGCGCCACCTGCTGACAACAGGAAGTGATGTTTAATGGTGTTACGGACTCCTAGCAACATATTAAAAAGCGTCAGCAAGTTTTAAATAGGCTAGCATCATGCTAGAATCATGTTAAAACATGCTAGCAACACTTAGCTAAGAGCTAAAGCATGATATTAATACAAAGAAAAATAAGTGTAACTCATGCATACAATGTCCAATCTGACCCAAGCTTAATATGTTTGATAAGAGTCCTGGTCTGAACACAAGCCCATGCCCATATTCAGTTATAGTCATAGTGCCACCTTCTGGCAACAGGAAGTCACATGTTTAATACTGTTGTGGATGCCAAGCAACATTTAAAAAAAAAAAAACAAGTGTTAAATAGGGTAGCAACATGCTAGAAACATGTTAGCAACATTTAGCTAAGTGCTAAAGCATTCTCTTAATGCAATGAAACAGGAAGTTACTGTAACTCAGGCATGCAATGTCCAATCAGCCCCAAACTTAATATGTTTGATGAGAGTCCTGGCCTGAATACATTTACATGCCAGTATTTAGTTATAGTCATAGCGCCACCAGCTGGCAACAGCAAATTACTTGTTTTACACTAACTTAAGCATGCAATGTACAATTTGCACCAAACTTGACATGTTTGCCAATAGTCCTGGCCTGAAGACATCTAAAAGCCAATATTTCTTAAAAGCGCCACCTGTTGGCAGCAGGATATGTCATGACTTACACTCAAGCATGCCATGTTCAAGCTTCACCAAACTTCATATGTTTCATGAAAGCACTGGCCTGAACACATCTGCATTCCAATATTCAGTTATAGGCATAGCGCCACCAGCTGGCAGCAGGAAGATTGGCACATATCAATGACTTTGACATATTCCTCCTACATTTACTGTGTTAATAGCATAGTGCCCACCATTCGCCACCGATCGGCGGTGAGCCCGAGTGCGAGGGCCCTACCATCGCTGGTTGCAGCGTTAATTATTATTATTATTATTAGGGCCCGAGCACCGATGGTGTGAGGACCCTATTGGATCTGCTTCGTTTATTATTATTATTAGGGCCCGAGCACCGATGGTGTGAGGACCCTATTGAATCTGCTCCGTTTATTATTATTAGGGCCCGAGCACTACAGTGCGAGGACCCTATTGGAATTGCTCCGTTTATTAGGGCCCGAGCACTACAGTGCGAGGACCCTATTGGAATTGCTCCGTTTATTAGGGCCCGAGCCCAGAATGGGCGAAGGCCCTATTGTTTTTCTAAGGATTATTATTATTATTATTTCATCAATGTTTTGGGTAATTTCGGGGCCCTTAACATACACGAAAACTCTTGAAACTTTGCACACACATTGGAACATGCGGCCATCAGGGCCGGACCAACTTTGACATGGGGGGGTCACCTGGGGGGGGCGTGACACAGCATGAAAAAAAAATACATTTGAGGGACTCTGGAGCGCACACCGGTTGACCTACAGTTATCAAAATTCATACACATATAGACCTCATCGGGCTGAAAAACTTTCATGCTCAAAGTCAGTGCTTCACCCTACAGGAAGTCAGCTATTCAGGGATGTCTAAAAAGCGCATGCAATGGAATTTGAAATACTCCTCCTAGACCTTTCCACCGATGGCCACCAAACTCGGTCAGCATGATCTCAAGACATTGGGGACGCAAAATTGCCAGGGGATTTTTGATATCTCGAACGGTTTGGCCGTGGCGGGGCGACAAAGTTATGGCGAGAAATGAGAAACAGGAAGTGTCTAATAACTTTAACACACTTTGTCTGATTTTGACCAAACTTCAGCAGTTTGTTCATCTTATGATGCCGATCACAGAGATGTGACTATTAGGAGTCAAAGTTATAGCGCCACCAACTGGCAGCACAAAGCGCAACATTTTCTAAATGCTTTTAAATCAACCTCTTAATTTTACTCAATTTGCTTCAAACTTCATCTCAATAATGTTGAAACATGGCCAATGAGAATCTGTGAATTGCATTATCGATAACTTTTATCATGTTGCCATGGCAACGTATCAAACTTTAACTTTAGCTTTTTGTGTTTTGGAGCCACTTAAAATACTCAGAATTTCATGAAACTTCACACACACATCTGTATTAATGATATTTAGACACTGATAAAAGCCCATAAATGGGTGTGGAGCAGGCGCTCCATAGCGCCACCTTTTGACAAAAGTTGGGGGTTTAGTTTGTCCTACAGTCACCAAACTCGGTACATATATTGATCTCATCAAGCCAGAAACATTTCTAATTTACACCCATTAGCTACGATCGACAGGAAGTCAGCTATTTTGATTTGAATGTGGATATTTGGAAAAATCAGGCTGTGGAATTTTATATACTTCTCTCGGGAAAACCAACCAATTCACACCAAACTTTTTTGACATGATGCCAACATTCTGAAGATGCTAAATTGCGAGCAGATTTAGGATATCTTGAACGGTGTTGATGTGGTGATTGATTGAAATCGGAGTAAAAAAAGATAGCCGTAATTTTATTATATCTTTAAAGTGCAGCATCCAAAGTCTTTGAAACTTTTTTCATACAGACTACTAGTCATTCTGATCAGACACCGTTCATTTCATAATTATACAAAGATCTATGAATTAATGAAAATTAAAAAACAAATCTGATCCCTCTCTGCTCTGCACTTATGTGTGTGCGTGGTAAGTGGGTGTGTGTTTGTTGAGTGTTAGGGTGAGAGTGGGGAGGGGGGATGGGTGGAAAGAGAGAGTCAGAGAGGAGGAGATAGAAGGGAATATTTAAACTCTTGGTTGTTTATTCATTAGGATGTGAATTAGGGCTGGGTATTGTGACCAATTTAGCAATTCGATTCGATTCTTATTTTTATGGTTTCGATTCAATTCGATTCGATATCGATTAGCTATCAATATTTCATTTAAAATGTTAGTTTTGCAGACATGGGATCCATATTTTGATATAAATGCTGGTAACTTAAAACTCCCCTACTTAAGTGTATTACTGAAATACACATCTACATTAATAATAGGGTGCACACAGTTGTTTATTTTAAACAACTTTTATTTTAAATGAATACTGTAACAAGAAGTCATAAATATGTGCATCCAATGTACACCATGTAAACAAACTGCAAAATGTACATTACTGTAAAAAAATAAAAAGACTAAATGTGCAACAGTGAAATCTATTAAGAACTTCAAACATGTTTAAGAAATAAAACATTTTTCTAAATTCAAATCAGGCCCATCATAAAGCCCTTGTCTGCATATACAAAACATTCTAACTGTCCATAAAACTAACAGTTCTTAACTATAGCCTAATCATTTTTGATCACCAGATTTTTTTTGCAAAAAATTTATACCCATTAGCTACGACCAACAGGAAGTCAGCTATTTTGATTTGAATGTGGATTTTTGGAAAAATATAGCTGTGAATAAATTCATATCACTCATAGCAGAATCAGACAGTTCACACCAAACTTTGTCAACATGATGCCAAGATACTGAAGATGTTAAAATGTGAACGGCTTTGGGATATCTTGAACGGTGTTGATGTGGTGATTTATGAAAGTAACAGTAAAAAAGATGAAGAGTTATTTCCATATATCTTTAAATTGCATTATTCTAACTCATCAAAACTTTTTACATATAAAGAACAAGAAATTCTTAGGAAATATGTGTAGTTTCAAAAGGTTATCATGCTCAGAGGCCCCAAAAACATTAAAAGTGTCATATAAATTTGTCAGATTAAAGCTCTAGTACCAGGGATGAACACTAGAGGTCCTCATAAGATAAGGAATCGTTTGAACAATAATGCTATTTAGCTCATTCTCAGTGTATAAGAATGAAAATAATCCATAGAATCAGTTTATATATACTGTACTGTCAGTGTACTTTTACATAATTATTTTGTATAGGTGCTTAAAGAGCATTAAAATCTTTTATTAATCTTTTAAGGAAAACTTATATGATTTATATACATATATACAATCTCACTGATAGAATAAAAAATCTTATAAGTATGACACTATACTGCTCAGTTCACTTAATTAGAATGAGAAACAAATACATCAACTAAGTTAATATGTATTTATTTTTAATAAATTTGTTTATAATTATTTCACAGATGCTTATAGATCATTAAAATAATATTTAAAAATGGTTGTAGATCATAAAACATGGTAACTATTTAAAATAGGGTCTCTTTTGTTAACAATGGTTAATGAACTAACACACGAACGAACAACGAACAATATATTTGTATTCGATTTTCTTCAAACTTCATCAGAATGATGTAAAAACACGGCCGATGAGAGTCTGTAAAGGCGTCCCTGATGCATCAAATGCTGCTGCCATGGCAAATAAATAAAAATACAAAATACATTCAAATATTTGTTTCCTGTGTTTGTGAAGCAGATATCGTGCCTAGAATTTCATTTTCCATTTTCAATTTTCAATGATTTATTATATATTTAAAGTGCAGCATCCTAACTCTTTGAAACTTTTTTCATACAAATAACTATTCATTCTGATTAAACACAGTTCATTTCATAATTATACAAAACTCCACGAATGAAAGAAAATTAAAAAACATATCTGATCTCACTCTGCTCTGCACTCTATGTGTGTGTTTGTGTGGTAAGTGGCTGAGTGTAAGGAGGGGGGATGGGTGGCAAGAGAAAGAGTCAGACAGGAGGGGAGACAGTTAGTGTTAGTCCAAAGGGTTACTGTGAATGCATGTGCCAACTGGGCACCGTTTTCCTGATGCTATCGGGATGGCGACTGCCAGACGGCGAGGGCCCGGTCAACGCTGCTTGCAGCTTTAATTATTAGGGCCCGAGCACCGATGGTGTGAGGACCCTATTGGATCTGCTTCGTTTATTATTATTATTATTATTATTATTATTATTATTATTATTCTTCTTCTCCAAAATGAATTGCATTTTAGAGGACCTAAACATGCCCAAAAACTCACAAAACTTTGCACACACATCAAACCTCGCGAAAATTTACGTCTGATATAGGGTTCAGAAGTGGGTGTGGCAAAATGGCTCGACAGCGCCACCTTTAGACGTTCAGCGGTGTGCGCTTTCAGCTGTGATTCACGTACATGCACAGAAATCGGTACACACATGTAACACACCAATACCTACAAAAAAGCCTCTTGGAGCAAAATCCGGAACCCAACAGGAAGTCGGTTAATATTAATATTCTCAACAAAATTTGTGTCATTTTTGCCATTTTCAGGCCTTGTATCTGAACGAACTCCTCCTAGAGATTTATTCGGATAAACGCCAAATTTGCTGAGTCTAATCTAAAGCCCTTTGTGACGTTAAATTGTGAAGATCTAGAGTTTTCATCGGAGGGCGTGTCCGTGGCGGCCTCGCAAATTTCGATGCTTCGCCATGAAAAAGGAAGTTGCTATAACTCAAGCATAAAATGTCCGATCTGTCCCAAACTTTATATGTGTGATAACACTCCTGATCTGAGGACAACTACATGCCCATATTCAGTAATAGTCATAGCGCCACCTGCTGGCAACAGGAAGTGTCATGCTGTACTCTACAACAAACTCCTCCTAGAGATTTATACAGATCAACACCAAAATCGGTCAGTCTAATATAAAGGCCTTAGTGATGTTAAATTGTGAAGATCTTAAGTTTTCGGTAAAGGGCGTGTCCGTGGCGGCCTGGCAAATTTCGAGGTCTCGCCATGGATATAAAACTTGTTATAACTCAGCCATAAAATGTCCGATCTGCCTCAAACTTCACATATTCGATAAGAGTCCTGGCCTGAACACATCTGAAGGCCAATATTCTATTATAATCACAGCGCCACCTGTTGGCAATAGGAAATGACTTGTAGCAAACTCCTCCTAGAGATTTAATGATATCAACATTATCTTCAGTCAGTCTGATCTAGAGGTCTTAGAGATGTTAAATTGCGAAGAACTTGAGTTTTCGTTAAAGGGCGTGTCCGTGGCGGCGTGACAAAGTTTGATGTTTCGCCATGGACATAGAAGTTGTTATAACTCAGCCATAAAATGTCCGATCTGCCTCAAACTTCACAGGTTTGGTAAGAGTCCTGGCCTGAAGACACCTAAAGGCCAAAATTCAGATATTATCATAGCGCCACCTGTTGGCAGCAGGATATATCATATCTTTCACTAACTCAAACATCCCAAGGTCAATCTGCACCAAACTTCATATGTTTGATGAAAGTGGTGGCCTGAACACATCTACATGCCAATAATCAGTTATAGGCATAGCGCCACCAGCTGGCAGCAGGAAATTTGGCACATTTAAGTGACTTTGACATATTTCTCCTATTTTTACTTTATTAAAAGCATACTACCCACCATTTGCTGTTTTCCTAAAGCCACCGGTCGGCGGTGAGCCCGGGTGCGAGGGCCCGTTCATCGCTGCTTGCAGCTTTAATTCTTCTTCTTCTTCTTCTCCAAAATGAAAAGTCTTTTTGAGGGCCTAAACATGCACGAAAACTCACGAAACTTTGCACATGCATCAGACCTGGCGAAAATTTACATCTGATATGGTTTTCAAAAGTGGTTGTGGCAAAATGGCTCGATAGCGCCACCTATAAAATTTCAACGGAGTGCGCCTCAAGCTACGTTTCACGTACATGTACGAAACTCAGTACACATATGTAACACACCAATACCTACAAAAAAGTCTCCTGGTGCAACATCCGAAACCCAACAGGAAGTCCGTTATATTGAATTTCCTGTACGATTTTTGTGCAGTTTTTGCCATTTTCAGGCCTCGTACTTTAACGAACTCCTCCTACAGTTTTTATCCGATCGTCTTCAAATTTGCTGAGTGTCATCATAAGGCCTTTGCGATGTTAAATTGCGAAGCTTTAGAGTTTTCGTCGAAGGGCGTGTCCGTGGCGGCCTGACAAACTTTGATGTTTCGCCATGAAAAAGGAAGTTGCTATAACTCAGGCATACGATGTCCGATCTGCCTCAAACTTCACATGTTTGATGACAGTCCGGTCCTGAACACATGTCAGTGCCCAAATTCAGTTATAGTCATAGCGCCACCTGCTGACAACAGGAAATGACATGTTTAACACTGTTACGGACTCCTAGAAACATATTGAAAAGCGTTAACAAGTCGTAAATAGGCTAGCAACATGCTACAAACATGCTAAAACATGCTAGCAACACTTAGCTAAGAGCTAAAGCATGCTATTAATAAAAATACAAAAGGAAATTGCTGTAACTCATGTATATACTGTTGAATCTGACCCAAACTTAATATTCAACATGCTACAAAAATAATAAAGCATGCTAGCAACACTTAGCTAATATGCTAAAGCATGCTAATAATACAATAAAACAGGAAGTTACTCTAACTCAGGCATACTATGTCCAGTCAGCCCCAAACTTAACACGTTTGATAAGAATCCTGGCCTAAACACACGCCCATGCCTGTATTCAGTTATAGTCATAGCGCCACCAGCTGGTAACAGGAAGCCATATGTTTAATACTGTTGTGGATGACTAGCAACATCTAAAAAAAATCAACAACTGTTAAAAAGGGTAGAAACATGCTAGAAACATGCTATAACATGTTAGCAACATTTAGCTAAGTGCTAAAGCATGCTCTTAATGCAATGAAACAGGAAGTTACTGTAACTCAGGCATGCAATGTCCAATCAGCCCCAAACTTCACATGTTTGATAACAGTCGTGACCTGAAGATGTCTACATGCCAATATTCAGTTATAGTTATAGCGCCACCTACTGTCAACAGGAAGTGACATGTTTAACACTGTGACACACTATTAGCAACACACTAAAAAAGCCATTGAGTGCTAAACTAGTTTAAAACGTACTCAAACATGCTAGCAACACTTACTTAGTGCTAAAGCATGTTGTTAAAGACATAAAACAGGAAGTTACTGTAACTCAGGCATGCAATGTCCAATCAGCCCCAAACTTCACATGTTTGATAAGACTCTTGGCCTGAAGATATATACATGCCCATATTCAGTTATAGTCACAGCGCCACCTGCTGACAACAGGAAGTGATGTTTAATGGTGTTACGGACTCCTAGCAACATATTAAAAAGCTTTAGCGAGTTTTAAATAGGCTAGCATCATGCTAGAATCATGTTAAAACATGCTAGCAACACTTAGCTAAGAGCTAAAGCATGATATTAATACAAAGAAAAATAAGTGTAACTCATGCATACAATGTCCAATAGGGCTGCACGATTAATCGTTTTTAAACCGAAATCGCGATTTGAAAGGGTGCGATTTTCAAATCGCAAGAGCTGCGATTATTTCGATTGATAATCAAATGTGGTAACGAGCATATAAGTCGTTTTTGACAGGTCACTTCATGTGCATATTACGTCTTCATGCTTATATTACGTTTGATGCAGAGTTTAACCAATAGGGGGCATTTTAACACTGCATGTAGAGACATGCACGGGACGTATTTTTCAGTCCCGCCTCCGCAGAAATATGTTGCTCTCGTTCAGTTCCGGCCTCGACATTCATGTTTTGTCCCGCTCCTGCCCGCATAAAAGTAACCTATATAGTTTTTTTTTCAGTACATCAATTGAATTTACATGAAACAGTTTTGTAACATCTCGTAAGTTTCACAAAACCACAGCAAAAACGTTCCTGATAAAATATTTGTTATGTAGGCTAAGCATCAACATTCACAAACCACTGTTATTCTTAACAGAAGAGCAAGCATCAGCTACTGTGTGTATCCATGGCAGAATGCAAGCAGACAAAGCTAAAGTTGACATCTCAGTTCATACGCGATCTCATAAAGCTCTAACACAATGAATATTATGCACAATGAATCTTTCACAATGTCTACACTTCGTGTGTTTTAATTCGCGAGCACGCAATATTCAGCACTGTGCAAGAATGTTTGAGCAGTGAGTGGATTCTAACTTAAACACCTGACTGCCTATATCCTTGTGTTTACTAATAATAGCTGTAAGTTTTCTACTAGTGATTCTTGCTGCTTTTGTGCAATAGATGAATAACAATATTTTGCTTTTTAGATATTTCTATTTTGCGGGGGTCCCGCGAATCATTTTATTTTCCCGCGTCCCGAACAGCCGCACTCGCCCATCAAGTTTTGTCCCGCGCCGAAGTCGGTTGCCTCGAGTCCCGCTATACTCCCGTAGGAGTGCAGGTCTCTACTCCATGTACTGAGCAAATAACGTTAACGCCATTTGGAAAAGATGAGCGGGAGCAGCGGCTCAACTTCCCAACAAAGTGTCTCTTAAATGTAGTTTATCATCAGTGTTTTACTGATGTTAAATTGTTTACAGTGTGTTTGGATTCCT